>NC_089744.1:71518893-71586393 GCF_040412425.1 Macrobrachium rosenbergii | reverse complement strand
TATCCGTTGACATTGAACAAATCAAGTACATTACTAATAATAAACTACATAATGTTCCAAATATTCATTTAGAATATTAACTGTCATATAGAGTCATATTTTCATAATATTTACAGATGCTTTTTGCGGGTTGTCATGAATAACCATTAAAGCTATCACAGCTTCGTTGCCACTCTTCACTGAAAAAGTCATGTCCCAGGCAAAGGCCAGCAAGCCTTGAAAATTGTGGAAGAGCTCAGAGTGCCTCAATCCAGGGTAGATACCAGTCATAGCTAGTGACTGTCCAATATTTGCTATTTGCATATATATAGGGAATATCTAGATACACACGGAAAAGACCAAATGATTATCACGTTAAGGGTTTATGGGGAGAAAGCCCTTATCACGTTAAGAGTTTATGGGGAGAAAGCCCTTGGGACAGCGCTTTGAAGTTTCTTGGGTTCATGCGACTGGACTGAAGCCCTCACAGAATCCGAAGTTGCCTTAAGTGGAAGGGTCCAATTATTTCTAAAAGTTGTAGATATAACACAGACCGTCATGCTCCTCCCATGACATCATTTACCCTAAGGTAAATGTTGTTGCAAATGACAAGAAAATTTGAAAATGTTTGAGTATTAAACACTTGCAATGAATGAAGAAGTCCAACATTTCATTAACTGGATATACTGCTCAACAACCAAAGGGTGATTACCTGATGCTCCCTAGTCTTTGGTGGTGGAGCATTAATACACGCATTACCAACGAACAACTGGTAATGCTGCAATGTTCAAAAAGGATGCAGAAAATAGTTTGATTCTTGTCCTTGAATGTAGGTTACAGAGGTAACTTTTAGCAAAGTTATTTGGTAACAAAATGTTCAAAACGAGCATAAAATCCGTTAAGCCCAATCAATTACATCACAGGGAACCTTGCGTCTTTTGACAATGACATTTTAGGTTTCTAAAACCACAAACCAAAAGGTCAACTTTGCCTCTTCCAGGCTTAACCTTTGACAAATACATTCTAGGTTTTCTAAAACCACAAAACAAAAAGTTAACTTTGCCTCCTCCAGGCTTAACCATTGACAAAGACAGCTAAAACAAAAGGTTAACTTTGCCTCATCTAGGCTTAATTTGACAAAGACATCTAGGTTTTCTAAAACCACAAAACAAAAGGTTAGCTTTGCCTCCTCCAGGCTTAGCTTATCTAAGTAAGTTTTAATTGCCCCAAAAGGACAGAGAAGTGTTTCCTCTTCCTCACCAAGAAGGTTAAATTGGAATTCTTACAGTTCTTTGCAAAACAGCCTTAACATCATTCTCAGCTCTAAGGCAAAAAGATAAAATAGCATTCCCTTTACAAAGCCTTAAGGAGAGTGCTTGCAATAAATTTAACTCTTTTAACTGCTGATAGTGCTAAATAAAAGAAGTTTTCATAGTAAACAATTTCATGGAACTAATTCCAGAGGCATAAAAGAATCTGCAGATAAAATTCAGACCTGCGTCTAAAATCCAGAGAGAGACTGATACTGAGTTGATTTGCTGATCACCGGTCAGATCTAATAGCACATGACGCAAGACCAAGGAAATTAAGGAACGATAACCTCGAGAGTACACAGCGAAAACGTCTTACTACGTCTCAGAAAGCAGAGAAACATTAATGTTTACAATGTTCCAGATGCTGAAAATTCCTCTAGAATGGCAGCCTGAGCAATACACAAACCGTTGCTTCTAACACAAGGCCACGGTTGTTTTCTCACTTGATTCAGGATAGAGCCCATGATACCTTTGAAAATCCCCTCATTGGGAGGAGACAGTCAAGCATCTCGAGTGGTTAAGTGTGAGATGCAGAAGTTAGTGGAAGTGCATGGAATTCTGCAACTTGTGTCAATTTCCCCTTAACAGAAGAATAAGAGACATCTACCGAGAGAGCTACAGTGTTCGAAAATCATTTGCTCAGAGGCTAATAGGGTTCTACAGAAGTCACGTGAGCAATTATTGAACTTGAAATTTGCTCAATACTTCCTTAAGAGTAGATAAGAGGGGGAAGGCCTGTGAGTCTGAATCAGGCCAAACTTGAAGAAACACATCTACTACTCAAGCCTGTGGGCCCTCAAAGGAACACTAATCAACTGGTTGTTCCTGTTCATCTGCATGCTAATAAGTCTACATTTGAGTACTCTTCTAATCCCACAGCAACTGTCAAACTTGCAGATGTAACGGCCACACTGTAGGTAGTTTTGTTCTCTCTGGATTCCCAATCGCCAAAAAACTGTCCTTCTGCAGAATGAATTATCAAACCAATATCTTGTTCATTTCAATCAAAAAAGCAATCTTTCCACTCAAAAAACTGTCCTTCTGCAGAATGAATTATCATACCAATATCTTGTTCATTTCACTCAAAAAAGCAATCTTTCCACTATGACTTTTTTTCTGGCCAGGGATAAACCTACTAGGCATCTTCGATGGGCTTTCCACTGGCCTGACACCTACTATGGATTTCAGGCAAAAAATAGTGTGTTTTTCTTTAATATCTCCCATACTAATTATTTGATCAGAACAGTACTTTGACACAGCACTCTATAGACCTCCCCCTAATTTTTGATACTATACTGCATTTTCAAATCCCGTTAATTAAGGTGTTTACTCTTGTCCTAGTAAAGCCAAAGCCAAATCTTTTTGGTAAGTTCGTTAAACAAACGAACGTATGCTGACCCTCCCTCACTTCGCTCTCCCTTCCTCACTTCGCTCTCCCTCCCTTCTCTCACTTTGTGAATGTCTTATCTAATATTTTCCATAATATCCACCTTTAACATTGGTATTTTCCAATGTATTTGTCATCACAAGGATATCATTCGAAAATCCATAATGATAAGATTGTAAAAAAAGTAACAGGGAACATAAAGCATGGTTTTGGAAGTCAAGAAGGTCGAATTATGGTTTCGTTAAGGTTCTTTTAACTGGGGAAAAATAATGAAACACACGTTTTCCAAAGGCAGGATTGACTGGCTTTACCTTCTTGTAAGGCAGAGTAAATGAAATCAAGTGTTATATAAGTTGACTGAAAATTTTAAGGTGTATTGGCTTACTTAACCATTAACTATCGTAGTTTGGGTATCTGCTGTGGTTTATGCCTAAGCAGTTTGTTGTTGTCTCAGTGTATGTTTGACTGAGGAGGTTTTCCCATCATATTCATGACTGGCATGTTACTTTGCCCCCCTAAATGCAAAAATGCATTTGCATTACGTCTCCATTCCATATACAAAATGGAACAAGCTAACAATAAACTAAGGATTAGTCTTAACAGGTAAGAGAAGCTTCAGGTTTGTTGGACACACACACACAATAACACAATGTGGCATAAGAAACACAAGAATATTACTGAATAAGTAAATCTTAATATTTCCCCTATAATTCACTCCTTATGTATATATATATATATATATATATATATATATATATATATATATATATATATATATATATATATATATATATATATATATATATATATATATATATATATATATATATATATATATGTATGTATAAAATATATACATATATATATATATATATATATATATGTATAGTTATATATATATATGTATAAAATATACATACATATATATATATATATACATATACATATATATATATATATATATATATATGTATATATATGTGTGTGTGTGTTAGTATGTGTGTGTGTGTGTAATTGTGCGTATCAATCCAACAAATTGTGTAGTTCGTAGATTTTTTTATCATAGTTTTAAATACTATATTTATTTGTGTCACAGTATAATTCTGTTTGTATTCTACAGCTATTGTGTTTTCCACACAGGCCTTACAATCGTATTGCAGACGTCATAGGCATGAAGACGACGACAGTGCATTCACTTTCACAGCGAAGCATGCGAACAGCACCATCTGGAACAGACAATAATTACCCGTCAACGACACATGGTACCCCGACACCCACACCAAGTGCCTTTGATAATTTTGCTATCGGTGCCATTCGCCGCTATGTACATGGTGAATTCGCTAAGAAAAACACATTCGCCATTAAAAGTCTGACACAGGGTTTACGTGAAAACGGCATCATCCCAGCTGGAACATCAGAATTATCAGTGTGGCGATTACTACATAACATGGGGTTCTGCTATAAGGCCACACAACGAAAAATGTATGTCAAAAAGGAAACTTGATATAGTGTGATGGCGCATTCGCACTCTCCGAGTACTTAATGAATATCGGAAGGAGGGGAGAAAGGTGGTATACATCGATGAAACATGGTTCACCACGAGGATGCATCCTAGCAGCGAGTGGGTTGATGCCACACAGTCCATGACAAGTGCCACCTACAGTCGTCGGCAGGTCCCTCCTGGAGAAGGGGAGCGTTTTGTGCTTGTTGCTGCCGGCACAGAAGATGGTTTCATTGAGGAATCATTCTTGTCTTTTCCTACAAAAAACAAAACTGGTGACTACCATGGCGAAATGAATGCCGACCTCTTCGTTCGTTGGCTCACGCCCCAACTTCTTCCATCATTGCCTGAGCCAGCAGTGCTTGTGCTTTGATAAATGCACTCTGCCACAACCACCGAGCGAAGATAGTCGTTGTGCTCCAAACCTCCACCTTTGAAGCAGATATCATGAAATGGTTGATGCCGCCAGATGTACTATCTCTCCAAACGCCACACGCCCTGAGCTGTTGCAAATCTGCAAGCAAATCGCCCAATACCTGTGTATAATATTGACAAATAAATATCCGTTCATGGGGACATGAAGTCGTCCGACTACCACCTGCTCATCCTGAGCTCAATGCTATTGAGCAGGTCTGGGGCTTTATGAAAAAACGTGTGCGTTCCTCATTGCAGCGATTCACTCGGGCAGATTTACAGGCCAGAATAGAGGAAGCGAAGGTTAGTGCAACAAAGGAAGGTGGGACGGTGCAATAAGACGGTCCAGAGCCTTCGAACAAGCATACTGGTCAAATGATAACATCCAAATACCTGCAGAACCTATGTATAATCATCACCATAAACAGTGATGATGAGGATGATCTGTTCCTTGACAGTGATGACGGTTATGAATAAATTTTTTGTGATTTTTGTTCAATTGTTTCCTTTAGTCTCCCAACTGATGGTGATAATTATTTCACATTAGAGAGAGAGAGAGAGAGAGAGAGAGAGAGAGAGAGAGAGAGAGAGAGAGAGAGAGAGAGAGAGAGAGAGAGAGTCGTCAGATGACAGAGAAACTTCTGTCATGCTTCTTTTGATTTTCATTAACATCTTTATCATGATTATCATTACAACTGTTATCATTATTATTTTTGTCTTAATAGGTATAGATACCAGGGGCACCAACAGATAAGGTAGCCCAGTTATGAAAAATAACAGTAAAACGAAAGGGAATGCAGATTGGAAATACATTAGATAAAGATAACCTGTGCATGACTGTTCAATGAAATTTATGCTGTCTACACCTTAAAAAAGGAATTAAGCTTGGCTTTAGATATCTGAATCTGTTGTAATTGTATTATGAGATTTAATTTTGGTTATCTTTCCAAGTCGTAGCCGTATATCGCACGAAACTTTAAGGATTCAAGAAGCCCTCAGGGCAGGTTCATCAAGTTGGATAAATAGGCTAAAGGCTATAAACTCCTTATACACCCTGACGAAATACAACAGCATCATGAAATGTTAATAAGAATTAAAACAAGAATCCAACATATCAATTCTATCAGTTATTAACAAATATGATATTTTAATGATAAAATAAAGTTTGTTCATACTTACCTGGCAGATATATATATAGCTGTATTCTCCGAAGGTCCGACATTAAATTTCGCGGCATTAATGCAGTGGTCATCAGGTGGTTAGTACCCATTCCCGCCGCTGGGAGGCGGGTATCAGGAACCATTCCCATTTTCTATTCAGATTTTCTAACGCCACTGTCTCCTGAGGGGAGGAGGGAGGCAATATAAATATATATATCTGCCAGGTAAGTATGAACAAACTTTATTTTATCATTAAAATATCATTTTGTTCATGAGACTTACCTGCCAGATATATATATAGCTGAATACCACCTTTGGAGGGGGGGTAGAGACAGCCAAGAAATAGGGAAAAAACCAATTATTGGTAAAATTATTTTGGTTCCTTATCTGATAGCGTAGCTGACTGAGTGGTTACTGTCATCACCTAGTCTGCTTCTGCTTTACTAGAGACCCCAGCGAGGTAGTGACCTATATAGCTGGCGACTCTCTAGATGATCTGTCAATGGGGCGTGACCACAATGCACTAGATCATAGCCCATACAAAAGAGGATAAAAGAGACATTAAATCACCTAACTAAGACCTAAAGCGTTAGTTTGCAAAGGATCAGAAGACTGCCTCCGTAGTCGACCCAACAAACTACAAAAACAGACAATTAAAAGGGATAGGATCAGAGTTACCCTGTCCCCAAGGTTGCTGAAGCAGCAATGTATGGTCCCAGCGAAAAGCAATTTCGTATGCTACCTAAACATCTTGCCAAGAGTGTGAGGCAACACCGAATTGACTTCTCGCCAAACAGTACTAAAAATGTCACTGAGTACCATATTTTTCTTTGAACTATGGAGGTAGCAACTGCCCACCTCGTGAGCGTTAACTCTCAACAACTTGAAGTTGAGTCGTCACACTAGAGTGCGTCCCACGATTAAACCAATGAAGAATGCCAGTGCATTCTTCACATAGGTTTAACTGGTTGCCTCACAGAACACCATAAAACATCCAATGGACCACGAGTGTCCTGTGTTCTTTTAAGGTAGTACTTGAGAGCTCTAACTGGACATAGAACTCCCTCAGGTTCCTGTCCAATAAGGTCTGCTAAACCTTTAATTTCAAAGTGTCTAGGCCAAGGGTTAGAAGACCTATCATTCTTAGCCAAGAACTTAGGGCTTAAAGAATAGACAGCATTGTGTTCCTTGAAGCCCACATGACGGCCTCGAACTTCTCTCACTCTCTTCGCTTAGAATGCCGCTTTGTAACATCCTTAAGAGATGCAGAGTGGAGAGGCTCAAAAAAGGACTAAACATCAAAAATCCTGAGCATTACGTCCAAGTTCCAAGCAGGGGAAATCAGCTGAGGAACCTTGGACGTCTAGAAAGAGCTCGTAAGATCGTGGAGGTCCTTATTGTCAGACAAAGTTAATCCTCTGTGTCTAGACACAATCGAAAGCATGTCTGGATAACACTTGGATAGTCGGAACTGCTAAGTATCGAGTTTTTCTCTTGGCAAAGGGAGAAAATCCGCAACCTGGCTCACAGTGATAGAGGAAGAGGAAAAGCCCTTCTTTCTACAATTCAACCTTTGAAGGTTGCTCACTTCGCTAGATATATCCTTTAGATGAAGAACTTGCTCTAGCGATGGTCTGTACACCTGGCCACAGAAACCCTTCGCTTCCGACCAAGTTTCGATAGTCTGAAAGCAGTCAGGTTCAGAGCGGGAGATTCAAAGATATCTCGAAGTGGGGTTTGTATGAGCAGGTCTGCTTCATAGGAAGGGTCCTCGAACGCCTACCAACCAGAGGAGAAACCTGGAGAACCAGTGGTTGAAGGCCAAAACATGGGGATGAGAGTCATCCTCGCCCCTTAGAGGCCGCGAACTTGGCGTATGACTCCCCTCCCAGAATTTAGAACGGAAAAAGGCGAAACATTCATTCTCGTCCAATCCCAGGAAGAGCAACTATCAGAACTGCCCCAGGGTCGAGTACAGATGAGCTTTACAGAGGGAGCCTCGCTGTTCTTGAGGTCGTGAAAATACCTTCCACAAGATGGAGACCTAAAATTTCCAAAAATCTTGGCAAACCTCCTGATGATGGTCCATTCTTCGGCAGGAGTTGATGGCGCCAACAGAGCAGGTCTGCTCGAACATTTTTCGACTCCTCTGCCACAAAACTCTGTGAGAATCGTAAATGTTGGCGAGCATAGGCTCAAAGAATAATCTCTCTTGCAAGGCTGAACAGGGAACAAGTATTGTCCGAGTTTGCTAGAACTACACGATTGCAAACTTGGACCTCGAAGAATTGGCGAGCTAAAAGATAGCCGCCAAATCTTTGAAGTCGATGTGCCAGGACACCTGTTCCTCTCTCCAGGTTCCTAACACTTCTCTCTCCTCTAGTGTTGCTCCCCAACCTGTTGGACGCAATCTGCCGAAAACACTAGGTTGGGGTTCAGAAGCTTGAGGGAGATCCCTTTCTGCAATTCCGTTGGATCGAGCCACCACCACAGATCCTCATATAAGGAAGAATCACCTCTCTTCAAGTCTTCTCCCTTGCTTTGTCAGTTTTCCAACAAAAGAACTGAAGAGGCCTGGAGATGTAGACTCCCAGAAACAAACTTCTCCAGCGAGGAAATGGTCCCAGACTCATTCCTTCCTTCACCTAGCATGTTTCCTTTTCCAAGAAGGCCGAAACTTTTTCGTACATAGAAGTTGCCGTTCTTGCGACGGAGACGCTATAAAAGCCGCTGAATAGATCTGAATTCCCAGACACAATGGACAGTGAGGGGATCAGCTGCGACTTCTCCACAGACCAGAAGTCCCAGGGACTTCACGAAGGTGAGTCAACTGAAGGTCCTCCAGATACTTCCGCTTCGACGCACGCCGAATCAACCAGTCGTCCAAGTAGAGTGAGATCCTGATCGCGGCAGATGCAACTTATCGCGAACGTTTTTCATGAGACGTGTAAACACCCTAGGAGCAAAATGTGACGCCAACAGCATCTGGTGTTCCCAGGCGGTCAACCATCCAAGTACTGACCAGACCCAACGTTGCTTAACTTCGATCGACGAAGCCGTGTTTTCAACGTGGTATGGCCGCTGTGCAGAGTCCAAAGCAGAGAGTCTTGAACTGGTACGCCTAGTCCCCAAGACAACCTGAGATAATTTCACCTAACGTGATGAATTGGGGCGTGAAGATAAGTATCTTGGAGATCCAAAGATACCATCCAATCCCCGGATGAAGGGCTCAGTATTGGATCATGAGGTTCCATCTTGAACTTTTCCTTCTCCGACCAGTTGTTCGACCTGGCTGACGCCCGTCGGGTTCCAGCCTACTGAAAGTTTCGGGACTAGAAACAATCTGTGGTAAAACTCGGGAACACCGAAGTCCAATATCTGTTCCATTGTCCCGCCGAACATCTGTTCGAAAGCAGGTCAAACAATTTTCTGTTTGACAGGAAGGCAGTTGGGAAACAAAAACAAAAAGAGGAGACAGAAGGGAATCAAGTAACCTCTCTCTAACAGTAGAGGGACCAAACGCTGTCTCTTCACTCTTTCCAGGCTTGTGCAAAAATGAAGCCTGGTTGCAAAGGAGTCTGAGATGAAGGGAAGTCACTGGCTACCTCTGGAAGTGACATTCTGGGAAAAAAACTCTTCTCGTGGTGCGGGTCTCTGTTACTCCCATGTGGAAGCCCCTTTTATGCAAACATTTAGCTACTTACTTTTTGTATCTGAGATCGGGTGCAAGCGTTATGAAGGAGATGCAGCTTGAATGTCGATAACTTTAGTTTTGAGAAAACGATATTTTTTTGCTTCTTCTGTGTATTTATTTGTTTGTCGTTACACAGTTTGATGTTTTATGACATAACGAAAAGCCAAAACCAGACCTGCAAAGTAATATAACTGCTAAATGAAGCTAAATGAAGCGAAAGTGTCAAAACACGGAGGATGGCCAGCGAGACGCCTTACTTAGTCAAGCCTGAGCTGCTACTGACTGACTGCCACCGACTGCCCCGCGGCATTCCTGTCTTTCGATGCATTTTGCGTCCGCAGGGTTGCCATAGATCGCATTAGATATTATTTTACTAAAAGGAAATTACCACTGATATACATGACAATATCATTACATTATATGAAAATGTAATTTGACTATGATAGGTTACTGTTTTGTTTATAACTTCTAACTGTACAACTTTTTAAATAAAACTTTCTGAGAAGATAGTCAGATATGTATGATGCCATATATAAAATATCCTTAGAAAAATTTTATTTCGATTTTTTCACAAACGCCCTTAAGACAAAGACACAACTGCTGCAGGGTGGAGAGAGAGGAGCCGATTGCTGAAAAGTCTCAGGAACAGATCCCTAAGAAAAAGCCAGAGTCTGATAATCAGAGGAAGAAGAAGACGAAAGAAGTTTCTCTTCATAATAAAGGCTGTGACGAAAAGAGGATGTTCTTCCGCAGCTGGAGGGTCTTGAGGAGTGGTGAAAGTAGTTCGATTCGCCGATACGCAGCGGAACTCCCGCCGAACGGCTGTCGCCAACTAGAGTACGTATAGTAAACATAAAAAATGTGGAACGCCCACGACAGCGTGTCATCCTTGCGCAAGAGCCATGCTAATCTTCTCTGTATCGTTCCACTAGTATATGTACTGGTCAAGCAAGTACTGGCTACCTAAGAAGGACATCAAATGTTGAAGGGTAGTTGTGCGACATGATGAAACTGGAGCGTGTCAACACAAGACTTGAAGTTATACGGGCGTTAGAAAGGAGCGCCATGGCGTGACGCCGCGAGAGGCTCCGTGGCAAGTACTAGAAGAGTCACACATGCATAAGCGTCAGCGCGGCAGGCGCGAAGGCCAAGGTGAGAGCGCCAGCAAAGGAGAGCGATCACATGACGCCCTGGCGCGACAAGAGAAAAGCGCCAACACCAACTCGGGGAAGACGAATAGGAAGCCACTAAACACTTTTCTAGAAGACAGACTCTGTATCGTTCTGCTGGAGACGAAGGTGAAAGTCTGTACTCTTTTTTAACAGGCAGATTCGAATCTGAAAGGTTCATGAGAGCATCCAGCTGTTGTTGCAAACCCAACAAAATCTACGCTGGAGAAGCCACTCTCTCTCGGAGAAGGGCTGAACCTGAGAGAAGGAAAGGGCCAGAGACGTATACTTCCTTCCACAGGGGAAGAAGCTCTAGCCCTTGCCTTAGCGCGACAGGGGGGTCGAGTAGAGTGATCATTCGAAAAACACTTTATTCTCTTCTGTAGAGGAATATCCACGTTAACTTTCGGGAAGAGAGCAAACGCTTCAGAGGAAGAGGACGTGAAGCGCCCTTCCTCTAAGCTTCTCTTAAGAGGGCGAGAGTCCAACCAGAGCTCCAACCCGTGGCGTGGGGAGGACGGTCGAGGACGAGAAGCAACTTTTCAGGATGCGGTGCCTGAGCACGCATCCCTGGCAGCTCAGAAGGCCATCAGACTCCGCCGAAGGGACGCCAGATCGGTGGGAAGCCCCAACCCTCGCTGCCGACATGCCCCTCCCTGGTCCTGGGAGTTCGACAGAGTGTCCAGGCCTAGAGGCATTATAGGCCGATCTGACGCCTCCACAACACTGTGCTGAATTAGCACTAACACTATGCGTTTGAATTGCATTCACTTTAGTTTCAAGAGCACGATTGACTCCACTAATGAGAGCCAGGGAATTACCTTCTGCAGCAACAAACTACAGGGTTAATAATAAATTACTACAGGGTTACTAGTAGGAGAAAACCCTGACTGTCCAACTAAGGATGCACTCTAGGAGGAAGATTTCCTCAGCCTATCACGCTCCAATTTAAGCATATAGGCTTCATATTTCTTCCACTCACCCTCAGACAATCCCACACATTCATTACCGACTATCATAGAGCATTGAACACCCTTACATATCATACATAAAGAGTGAGGAACTATCGTCTTCGATAGCTCCTCACCTCATTCACCTCAAGCTACAGACTGATAGCTAGAGGTAAGACATCTTAATTATAAGAAAAGTCAGCAAAATCAAAACGGTCCACAAAGAGCGTATGCTGTCACAGATCCAGTCGAATACCAAAAACAACCAAATACTCTAAGTGACAACAAATTTCGAAATCCCAAAGGCGGAGGAACTGACAACAGGTGTTGACAGTCCGGCGACAGAGAAAATCTGAATAGAAAATGGGAATGGTTCTGATATCCGCCTCCCAGCGCGGGAATGGGTACTAACCACCTGACCGGTGCACGCGGTGTCAAACAAATTTGAAATTTGTCGGACTTCGGAGAATACAGCTATATATATATCTGGCAGGTAAGTCTCATGAACAAAATAACAGGTTAGAGAAAAGGTAGAGTAAGCGACGCCAGACTAGGAAAGGGGGTTACTGGAGGGATAGGAGGAGGGTCGAGACGGAGGGAGGGAAGGAGAGGGGAGGGACGGGGGAGTGTAGGTATTCGAATTGCTTTACCTACTTAACCGATTCACTTGGCTTAGGCTTTATTAGGCCAAGAGTAAACACCTTAATTAACGAGATTTGCCAATGCATTATAGTATAAAAAATTAGGGGAAGGTCTCAAGATTGTTTTGTCAAAGTACCATTCTGATCAAGTAATTAGTATGGGAGATATTAAAGAAAAACACACTATTTTTTGCCAGAAGTTTACAGTAGTAAGCTTTACCTAGTGCAGTGTTGACCATTCTATGTTGTATGTAGAGTAATGACATCTATCAAAATTCTTTGTTTTGTGTTACATACACAGAAAGAGCAAAACCTGGACATAGATTTAAGAATAAAATGGTCAACTCTTGGTTTCAGCATCCCTCCTACAGAACCTGGCAACAATGATGGTCCTGGATTACTTACAAGTTTAATGAACATTAGCTGTAAGTCATAATCTGTTATCCTAAGCCTGTACTGTAACTGGGTCTGATTATTCTAACAAATCCCCAGTGAGGCCATGCTCCCTAACAAAGAAAGCCCTTAACAATTGGAAGTTTACTTCGGGGCTAAAATTCTTCAAGAAACATGTGCCTATTTGTCTTCTGACAGACAAGCCTGCAAATTTCAAGTATATCCCCACATCACTGGATAAGAATGAGGAGGAATTAGGGAAGTCGACTGAAAATCATAATGCACAGAGATTGAGCCAGGTGAAGTAACAGATCCTTGGCTTTTGGAATACTGTTGGCAGAGTTAGCCAACTTGAACCAGTGATTTCAGTAGAAAAGATTTCTTGCTCCTAAAAATCGACACCATCCACCTATGGGCAACAAATTACCTGTGAATACTGATAGAGGCGCTGTGCATGAGCCCAAACAAAGTGCCTTGAATAGCAATACCTCCTCTGCAAATACACCTCGAAGGAACTTGTGTGACTCAGGATGTACTGGTATGAGAAAAATGTCTCCTGCGCGTCCACCAAAACTTCTGATTTTTCTTTTGGAAAGTCACTAAACTAAAAAACATGGGCACATATATGTCAAGTTATTCAGTCTCAATGTGTCCAACAATGGCCACCAATCTCCAGTTGCTAAGAAAAAGTGAATTACAGTCTGGTCCGTTTCATTCTTTCTAATTTACAACATCCTACTAAAGAATGAGAGACTTCTGCTGGAGAAAACAAAGGAACAGCTATAAGAGACTAAACCAGTAAAGGGTAACCTAAAAGGAATCATAACTCTCCTTCACTGCTTCCACCACATAAGGTTCTGCTCCTAAAGTCTCTCCAAGCATGCCAGGAGGCTTGTAACTGGCCATCTACCAGAACTTAGGGGCTGAACTTATCCCCAAAAGGTATAAAACAAGACTTGTACCAATATATCCTCCCTAATCACCTTAACCTGTACAGTATAAGCCTTTACTACAGATAGGAGCATAAGTGTTCTCACTTCTTCCAAACAAAGTTAATGCAGGCATAAGAACATTAGCCTACAGCAATAGAAATGAGTTAAAAACTAACAATCTTCCTCACTAAACTCCCACTGGTGCCAAAAACACACTAAGCTGGTACCTCAACCTCTCTAAGCTGATGCAGAGAAGAGGCAATATGCTGGGCAAAAGTTCAATAAACGATAAAAACTTCAACATACTAAGCTAAGACTCCATTTCAGCATGTCCAAAGCACTTGTCAGTCTTAAGTCGTCTCTTCACAGGAAAGAGAAAAGAAAACTGAATCTTCTACTGAAGACGGTTTAAGCGCCATTAAGCGCCTGTATCACAAGAGGCAGTGTTCCGCAGCTTCATAAAAAACCAGAAGACGAGAAAACTTACGAAATGCATTCTAATTAAAGGAGAAAGCTTGGTTCTCTTCTCCAGATACATAAAGGGACACCAAAATACTTGAAGACAAGCGAGACCTATTCCCTATGAGGCCTCTTTCCTCAACTAAATGAGGATGCAGCAAAGCACAACGCTCCAGCCAACGGCAATCAAACTGAAGGAGATCCTACAATTCAAACTCTTCTTCCACCAGATGGTGACAGGGGGAAACAGCTAGCGACCTGGCGACAGGAGGCGACAGCAGCCAAGTACCTGCATCGCATCCACAACTCGATGAAAGGGAGACATGGAAACGCAGTCAGAAGCGACTCAGCTGAGTCCACACGAGTCAGCTGAACAAAAGAAAATGAGGCACCAAAAGAAAATGGGAAATGTTCGGAGGTGGGGGAAGAGGAGTTACAATGACTCGCCTTGTCCAAAAGTCAACAGGCTTTAGAGCATTCCCATATGACACATCCTTAGAAAGCTATGTAACTAATAATATCTACCTTGGAAACAACAGAAGATACTGTAATCATGGTAGATTTGGAAAGAGATACATTAATCTAGCCCAAAGTAAGAGATTTGCCAGTAGCTGAAGAAAAAGCATGTAAAGAATGTTCAAATGCATTTCGACGGAGAAAGAGGAATAGGCTAGCAGACAAAGATTTACAGTGAACAAAGATGAAGAGATTGGTTAAACAATCAACTGAGTCAACATAACATCAGAATAAGTAAAACTCTCTACGGACATAATATTTTTAATAAAACTTTCTATACCTATGTAATTAGTCTTATCAGTGCTAATAAACTCATACTAGGTGCCGAAGATGGCAGAAGTCGTACACAAAGTGAAGATTAATGTTTACCAAAATGATCTTTCGGCTAACGCATTATACGAGAATATGAGTGTGAAAAACAGAGAGGCAGGTGACGGAGGGCACAGAACCATATTGTCCCAAGAACCGACTCGGTTCCCTGGCAGCGGACTCTTCCAACTGTCGCAGGGCAGTCCTAAGCTTGGGCTACGAACAGGTGAGGGAACCAACACCTTACCTCTTGCAAGGGACTGCGTAACTGAACGCACACTATGGAGGGACCCAGACCAGTTCCCTAATCAATTCAGACAAACCCTGTACTCTCCAAAATAAAGTTTACATTCTATTCAAAATTCTCAATACACTTTTCCTGAACTGAAAGGGGAGCGGAAGACGGAGCTATAGAGGTAGCCTCAGTACTAACTAAAGCATTAGCAAAGGAAAAGCCAAGACTGAGAATGGATAACTATAGATGAAGGAACTGACGAACTTAACCAGAAAGCCCTTAGAAAATTCCTAATTCCTCACAACTATTTTCACGATCACACTTTATACCGTCGCAGCCGGCTAAACAATGTGTATCTCCTAAAAACTCAACATCCTGCAAGCACAGTGATCATTCCTACAGAACCTAACATTCTTAGCCTTGATTCCAGTGGAGGCATCCACTGGAATCTGATAGCAGCAAACAGCCATGAAATACCAACAAGTGCCTATACACAATGGCAGCAAGGAGAATTCTGCCAACAGCTGAAACATTCGAAACACACCTAGTGGAGACCAGGTGTACTAGACAGTCATCCGGGCAGCCATTAGGTTTTTTGTTTGAACGCCGGCTCACCTATCAGCGTGGAGATATAAGCTAACTTTAACAGTGGGTAAGATTCATCCCAAATAACTTAATTCGATACTGGAGCAGCAGTCATACTAGCCCTAACATGTGTTACCAGTCATCATATAAGAAAATCAATCTAATTTTACAGTGTGTCTAATACTTTATACAAGATTACCTAACCTGACCCATGAAATGTACCTTTTAACAATAATCAATGGAAATGGCAGGTCTAAACTTTCTAATCAAGAGCAATGGTGTGGTCAAATTACATTTAGAACTATTAATAAAAAACTCATATCAACACTTCTGAGCTACTCAAAGTTTCATCACATCATAACGAAGTCACCCTTTCTCATACCTGTGTTGCATCAGAACAATTTTTCTTTAGTTTTTTATTTTAAGATGTAACATGACAACTTGCTTAGTATGTCACTAAAGTAGTAACATCTTGGTGAAATACAGGACCCTGACTCCAATGAACAAGAAATCCTGTTGTAAAATAATGACAAAACCTAAAAACCTCATGAAAATTTACACTGGATTATTGCATACAAATGGTTAAGAAAATCCTCTAAAAAACTCTTTGTAACTTACAGGTATTTTGATCATGAACTTTGTACAGAATTAACTCATAAAATTATCCCATCTTCATCATATCATATATACAAACTTGACTACTAGAATTTTCAAAATCACTGTGGAAGTATCAAAACTGAAATCTTAAAATACATAACACACCATAGCTTGAAACTCTCTCAATAGGATCTTGAAAAGCGGATTCACAGGCTCGCCAAGTGTCATCAGAATTACCAAGTGTCAAAACGACCTTGGCATCTTTGCTTAAGAGCCAAAATTTACATAAGAGATTTCTGAGTTGTGCTAACCTGAGTTCTGTGAAATACTTTTAAATAAGAAGTATCTGCAATTTATCTTGTCTGGTCAAGCTATATATATATATTAAACAAAAGTCAAGCCAGGTAAGGCTCACTGGGATTTGGTACTGCTTAGTTTTTTGAGAAAGGTTGTATTAAATCATTTCAACACAACTTCATAGGTATCAGCTTAGGTTAGGCATTCCAGACTTAAATCATCTATAGCCTAGCAAAGTTTATGAAATTTATGGAATGATCAGGATTTTTCTGATACACAAGCCTAGAATTCTATGGTTTCAAACAAACTTGGGTTCAGTATGGTACAGTAACCTTAAAAATGCAGAGGTCAGGCAGACACAAGCTAAGATCCTTTGAAGCCTGCAGAATGCACAATTTCTAATGGTGAAGACCACTCAGGTTATGCTTTCTTTTCTTTCTTTGTGAATGCTCTGATTAATTTATCTTGGGAACTGGCACAGTTCCCTTTGATAGGAACAGGTTAGGTTAGGTTATCTTAGGAGTATACAATGTCTCTCTTTTTAGAGACAGATCAGGTTAGGCTTTCTGGCATATACACAGCAGATTCCCTTTGTTTAAGAAAGGTCCAGTTAGGCTCTTGGGAATATGAATTTCACCTGGTTTAGACAGATCAAGTCAGGGCCCAATAAACATGTTTCTCATTGTTGGGATATGATTGTTCCATTGTACTCAATGCTTAGGCTAGGCAACCAGTGTTAAAGGTGCAAAGGAAATTAGTTTTTTGTTTGTGCATGGCGCCATATAGTAGTTGCTTGAAGAAGTATTTCAAATTTGTAATTTCTCTACTTATGAAGAACCCTTGTCTGTTGTGTGATTGTTAAAGCAATAAAGCCTCTTGTAAATATGTTGGTGTTCCTTGTTTGGCTTTCTGGGAATCATACAATATCCCTTGGTTGAAGAAATTCAAGTTAGGATTTTTCAGTATACTGTATACTCTTAGTTTCCTTACCTATTCATATGGAACAAGCAAACATGGGCCATTACCTTGAAATTCAAGCTTCCTAAGATTAGCTTAGGTTAATGGCTCTTGTGATGCATGGTGGTGATGGACATGTTAGGAGGGACACGGCACAAACATATTCTATTATGTGCAGTCTTGTATGTCACTTGGTTATGTAACCGTTATCCAAGAACCTCTATTTCCTATTGTAGTTTAGTGCCTATTATTCAACTCTTGATACACACCACCCTGTGACAGTTCAGGGAGGACATTGTACCCTTTGACAGGTTAGGAATGGCACAGTGCCCTAAGTTAGGCTAGGGAACATTGGGCTACATGCATCCCTGTTTGTCAATTTTTTCTGTATTCCTCACTAAAGAACCTTCATTGCCCACAGTGGGCTATCATCCTATTACTGAACAGTTGTGATACACAGCACAATGTAACAGTTTGACATGGACACAGCTACCTTTGTCAGACTAAAGAAGACATGGCATTACAGGTTAGGTTAGGGAATGTCTAAGTTATACGAAACCCTGAATTTTAATTGTTTCTGCATCCCTCATCCAAGAACCTCTATTTCCCAGAGTAAGCTAGTACCCCACTAATGAACTCATGTGATACACAGGACAACATGACTGCTTAGGGTGGACATAATGACCTCTGACAGGTTATAAAGGGCATGGCACTCAAAGTTACGTTAGATCAAGAAATGTTAGGTTATGTTTTTCTTTCTCTGTAACCTTCATCATCCAAGAACCTTCATTCTAGTTCGTGCAATCCTGCATTCGAATTTTTAACTCAACAACCTTCGTTTCCACAGTGGGCTAAAACCTCTTTATTTAACTCTTATGATGCACAGCACAATGTGTCAGTTTACAATGACCTGTCAGGTTATGAAAGATATTACACTCTAAGTTGGGTTAAGCTGGCTGAATGTTTAGGTCATGTACAGCCCTGTATTCCACTTGTTTTGGTACCCCACACCCAAAACCCTCCATTTCCCATGATAGGATGGTATTCTACTACGACTGAGCTCTTGTAATACAGAGCACAATGTGACAGTTTAGGGTAGACACAGTGACCATTAACAGGTTGTGAAGGCTCTACAGTGAAAATTCAATTTTATCTACTATCTCAGGGTTACATGCTGTCTGCCAAATGTGCTTTAGCAGAGACAAATCTGGTGAGGTTACTCACGAAATATCCACAATATCCCTTAGTACAGTAAATAAGGGAAGGTTAAGCTATCTGAGGAAACTGATTTATGAAAATTTGGCTATAAGGCAAACACTGGGACACTTGCAGCCATTCAGTGCTGAAGAGGGTGAAGTGTGAAAAGAGGGAGTAAAGTGTTTGGACAGCAAGATGGAAGGAAGTGGGAACAGAGGTAAAATAAAGGGCAAAAAAGCGGGTGCCGCTTGGGGCCGAAAGGATGCTTCAAATAACTTTTAGCCTAGCCTAGTAACGCCTACAATGAACCACGTGAGATGCACTGACGGTACTAACCACCTCCCTACGGGAACAGCCATGGTTTTCCTTTGCAAAGCCATGTCAGGCTATGTTAATTTCGGAATATACGGTTTCTTTCTTTATAGTTGTTCACGCTAGGCTACCCTATGAATTTCTTCTCTAATGCAACGATACTAGTCCAGATTTCCAGGATTTCAAGCCTAGGCTAAGCACTTAAAAAAAAAACACTCGTTCCCAAGTCTGCCTCGGACACCACGTTCCATACGTGCAATTACTATATTCATAAATATGCGCTACCAACTCACAGTTTCAACATTTTGATCCTACAAACTTCCCGAAGCAGCGCCAACCACATCTTCAACATTTCCTTTGCTATAGGCCTTAAGTGGCAAATAGACCTATGCAAAAAAGTAAAAGAAAAAAATCGTTCAAAACTAATAATTGGCGTAAGAAAACAGTTGTTTTCCACTGTGCAAAATCCCCACTGACAAGAGGGTTAACAAAAAATAGCATCGAATTGATTAAAGAATGATAAAATACTAAACAAGAATCTTACCTCAACAGGATCGTCCTCAACATTACAGGCAGATTTCTGACCGCCCAGGAATTTAAGTGAATACAACAGACTGGAGCACACATACATATTATTCAAGCTTAATCTTGTAAGCACAAATCAGATTAAATTACAAGACGAGACGCGGTGCGACATTTACGGACATAACATTACTACGATCACAAGCATGATGAAACTACACAAGAAATGAATGTTTACATTTCGTCAGGGGAAGGTTGCCATAAAAATAAAACACAGGTTAACACCGATACATAATTTTTAAATATTTCCACAGTAATGTGGCAAATTACCTTTATATACCTTCCAAATAATTTTACAAAACAATAAAACGTAAGAAATAGCCCTTAAGTAGAGATCTGCTCGGGAAACTAGAGATAAAAGTACAAAGTGTACGGTACAGTACGCTGTAACGCTGGTAACTAAGTAAGGAGTCTCAGTCGACGATATTATGATACGCATCCACAAATTTATATAAACACGAGGTACCACTCAAGAAACACCACTCTACCAACAGGCGTCCTCAATAATACTCTCGCCTAACCCAAGTTGATCATGTCTCTTGCCAACAATGGCTGGAACTGAACTATCCTTTTTCCTTGTATCTTTTTTTCAGGGTCACTAATGGCAGAGGCTTAATATGTCATTTTATTATGAGCCAAATAAAAACAAGGTATTTCGGAAGTGAGGCTTATTATTTCCTATTACCATGTGTTTCTTTTTAGAATTTTTTTGAACGATAGTCTTAATTACTTCTTCAGATTAAGGAACATGAGTGAGCAATTCATTTTCTAAATTATACCTAGAATTTACGTATGTTAATGAACCCTTCGATATCACTTAAAAGGTAATCGGAGAATATTTCCTAAACTACCAAAGAATACTTCTTTCACTATTGTATCCTAGGCCTAATATGCATACTCATTATATGTACTAAAAATCTAAGTTTATCTAATAAAAAAAAATCTGTTGTCCATTTCTGTAGCAAAGCCGAAAATCGTCTTTTTCTCAGAAAGCGGTCTTTTGACCTCACATATCAGTACATGAAATTTCATTTTTCCTCACACTAAAACTTTCATTTCACCGATTCAAATTCACAAGAACGATACTTTCCTGGTTGTCACTAATATTTTCTTATCTATTTTGCCGTGTAGCCAGTAATAGAGTAACTGAAGAAGCTTTGCTTTAATTCTTACGTAGCTACTATAACAGCATCTCTCAATGGCGGGATGGTGCCTTTCAAAGGGAGTTGATCAATAAAAGTATACAACTCACTAGAGCCAGAATGGTATGGAACCCAGCTATAGGCTATAGTTTGTGCAAAGCTGGAACTGTGTTTTCCTTGACGGAGTTTCATATGAGAAAATGTATCAAATAGCTATGCAAATTATTAAAATTCTGTGTAACTGGCTTGGTGATTTACAAGGGTAAGGCTACAGGAGGGAATAAG
Source organism: Macrobrachium rosenbergii (assembly GCF_040412425.1). Taxonomy (NCBI): domain Eukaryota; kingdom Metazoa; phylum Arthropoda; class Malacostraca; order Decapoda; family Palaemonidae; genus Macrobrachium; species Macrobrachium rosenbergii. Next base: position 71,565,387 of record NC_089744.1, on the reverse strand, counting down.
GAACATTCTTTCATAATAGTATTCATACCTGTCAATTCAAAGTCCATGCCATATAGCATCATTAAATAAATGAATGATCATGGATAAAGGTAATGAAGTAGTGAATGTTATAACTAACAAAGCAGGTTGAATAAGTAAGAGAATTAGTGTATAGAAGGCACTGCAATGCTTTTAACCCCAGGCGTAATTGACGTTCTTATAACTATGTTGAAAACACGTTTCGGAATCATTTCCTGATAACCGGCCAATTCAATTTCGTGCACTAGCAAGTAATCAGGTTCTCTTGACTTTACCTCAGACTCGTCAATCTTCTGGGATAATCTTTCTGTTCCCTTTTTGGTAACTTGTCATTTCCTCACGTTCTCCTTTTAGAATTGCTAGTCATCATCTATACTTGAGCATTGGTTGGGAGCACTATGTCTGCTTGGTCAAATAAGATTAAAATGAATAATCCCTTAATCATCTACGCGATGTTCATGCCAGCATTGTGGAAGACCATCAAACCCAAAATTCCCTTTCGTCTCCAGCTGAGGTGAGTTGACACTCTGAGATCTCATTGAAACCAAGATACTTCAGGATTAATTAAAAGCATTTCTTTACTTCATTTCTCATTCACATTATGATTTATTCCAGTTCTTGATTCTGTGGCCTAACTTTCCACATGTATCTCGTTAGGGTAACTGAGTGATGATTCTCGATGCTGAATAGATTTGAACAAAATTATTCAGGGCATTTGCCTGGTGGTTAAGTTGGGATTAGGCCGCTTATCAGAGCGTGATTTAGTGTTCGTTGCCTGCTACAAAAAACTATCACCCTTCATTTACTTATTAATTAGTTTTAAGGATTAATATTTAGATGTCACCTTAAAGTGTCATGTGTTGCCACTTTTATTCTTCTTCTTCTTTTAACGTGCTTTTTTCCCATTTTTGTATGGGGTAAGCACGATGCGTTCTTTTGAAGGACTTTTGATTTGGCTTTGGGGTAGACCGTAGTCTCGATCGGCTGCCCTGCCTGACATCGCTTAGACCCCGCCGGTAGCGCATGGTACATGTATCGCACCAGACCCAACGCCTCTTTCTCCCAGCAGCGCAGAAGTTGCTACGTAGGTCGAGAGTTCGAGACGTGTGAGATGTTTGTTATGTTTTTTAGAAGATGTTGGAGTGGCTTTTATTAAAGCGGCAATTATCTAAGTTGGGTCAAATCATGGCCACGTGCCAAATTTTACTAGACCGGTCAAGCGGTTCGGATTTCTATAGCGCACAAATATACAAACAAACATACAAACATTCACATATATATAAATATATATATATACATAAATCTATATATATATATATATATATATATATATATATATATATATATATATATATATATATATATATATATATATATATATATAAAGTGCTTGTCTGGGTAGCATTTGCTGTAACAGTAAATAGGAAACTTTAGAAAATACAAAGAAGAAATGGCCAGAAGCTAGAATTGTTTGGCTTGATTCCAGGATAGGCAGTTCGCATACATTAGTTGTCTGGCCTATGATACAGAAATCGTTTCTATCAATATATGTTTTACAAATTTTCGAATGGTTTCTTATGCTTGAATGAATGGGATTGGAGAGCCTACAGCCAGTCCAAAACTTAATCCCCGATGAGAGTCGATTCTGACCCTCAGTAACCTCCTCGTGGATCCGACATATGTCCCAGAGTTACACTTAGGGCAAGTATACTATATATACCACGTTAGAGAGGTCAAAAGAGGGTTTAATAGATCTTTGTATCTGAAAAAGGAACTAATCGTTAGTGGATTTTTAGGAATTAATTTTTAGATTAATGGCACCATAATGTTTATGAACAATTTGTGCAAACCTTTGTCGAAAAGAATCATCATGTAAAAATGGAAATTTGGTATTATCTTACATAAACTTTTTCCTGAACCAGATTCTGTTTTTAACAATTTTAATCGTACGTTTTAAAACTCTTTTAGAACTGGCAGTGCTGGACACCGCCTTTGTTTTTGATGGCAAACTTTTAAACAAACTGACGGTGTAGCCATGGGCTCTCCTTTTGGGTCCCTACTTTTGCCAACATCTTCATGTGCTCGCTGGAAGAGCGCATGTTAGATGAATGTCCACTTAGGTTCCACCCACTCTTTTATGGTAGGTATATTGATGACACCTTCGCCTTATTTAAGAATGATTGTGATACTGACTCGTTTTTATATATGTTAATACCAAACATAATAACATTAAGTTTACTGTAGAAAGAGGTGAACAACCAGCTGCCTTTCCTAGACGTTCTTGTTACTAGGGATAATGGATTTTTAATACTTCTGTTTTTAGAAAGAAGACTTTTACTGGTTTAGGATCCAATTACTATAGTTCTTGTTTTATGACTTTAAACTGAACTCTATTTTTACTCTCCTCCACAGGGCTTTTTATTACATCGAACTGGCAATCCGTCCATCAAGAAATTGGTTTCCTTTCTGCATATTTTGTGAATAATTGCTTCCCACAGAACTTGTTTTTTAAAAAGCTCCGCATGTTTCTTAACAAACAATTCATGAATATCGCCAAACCTTGTACAGTACCAAAATTAGCTTTTTATGCCAAATTTCCATTTTTACACGATGATTCTTTTCGACAAAGGTTTGTACAAATTGTTCATAAACATTATGGTGCCATTAATCTAAAATTAATTCCTAAAATCCACTAACGATTGGTTCCTTTTTCAGATACAAAGATCTATTAAACCCTCTTTTGACCTCTAACGTGGTATATAAGTATACTTGCCCTAAGTGTAACTCTGGGACATATGTCGGATCCACGAGGAGGTTACTGAGGGTCAGAATCGACTCTCATCGGGGATTAAGTTTTCGGACTGGCTGTAGGCTCTCCAATCCCGAGCATTCAAGCATAAGAAACCATTCGAAAATTTGTAAAACATATATTGATAGAAACGATTTCTGTATCATAGGCCAGACAACTAATACATATTCTGAACTGCCTATCCTGGAATCATTATTTATTAAACAACTAGTTCCCCAGTTAAATACCCAGACCTCCTCCATCAGCTGTACCTGAGTTAACTTTTCTTATGCATTCTGTCCTCTGCCTTCTTGGCATAAGGTTGGTTAGCGGTCTTTGATTTTGCTTCTATGTTTTTTTTTGTTTTCGTTTTTTTTCTTGTATTTTAACTGTGAAGTATTATATGGATTTTATTGATTTTAAGAGCAATTTTTAAAGTAATTTTATTCATTATTTAACAGATTCCCTGATGATGTAATAAAGCTTTTTATTACGAAACGTTGGAAATAAAGAATTATGTAGAGATGAATACGTTTCATGGTCCACCTTCAGCTAATATATATATACATATACATATATATATATATATATATATATATATATATATATATATATATATATATATATATATATATATATATATGTAGAATCTACTGGTCACTTTTACTAAACACATATGTAATTCTAATAGCCACAATGCCCTCTTAATTTCTCAATTCTTCGCGCTTTTTTGGATATGCTTGTAATCTATGAAGCCGAATGTATCAAACGAAAGAAATGAAGAGCCAGTGAACGCCGTTCGCTTCCCGCGACCGGCGTTCACTGGTTCTTCAATTTCTTTCGTTTGGATACATTCGGCTTCCTAGTTACAAGCATATCCAAATATACATATCTTAAATTACATGTCGAGAAGTTAAGACAAACATTGTGCCGCTATTCTGAATTACACACATAAGAAAATATATAGATATAAAGATATATATATATATATATATATATATATATATATATATATACATATATATATATATATATATATATATATAAATATATATATATATATATATATATATATATATATATATATATATATATATATATATATATATATATATATATATATATATATATATATATATATATATATATATATATATATATATATATATATATATATATATATATATATATATATATATATATATATATATATATATATATATATATATATATATATATATATATATACAATAGAAATCAACACACAATCACGTGTGGAACAGAAATAAATTTCTGACTCACGGAAAGGGATCGACCCAGGTCTCTCAGGTGGAAAGCAAGGGCGTTATCCACTGGGCCATACAAGTCTAAAGAAGTTGGAACCTGAGACAACTGCCCCAAGGAATTACCTGGGCAAGCTAACTGCTTGCATACCAAAGTTTTCCCCAACTTCCCGACTCAGCAATGACCCAATAGACAACATTTCATTCGAATTATCCCTTCTGAGTGAATAAGATAGAAATCATCAACACACAATCTTCATTGTGGAACGAAATAAATTTCTGACTCACGTCGGGATCGTGGGTCTCTCAGGTGGAAAGCAAGGGCGTTATCCACTGGGCCATACAAGTCTAAAAAAAGTTGGAACCTGAGAGCAACTGCTAGAATTACCTGGGCAAGCTAACTTGCATACCAGCAGTTTTCCCACTTCCCGACTCAGCAATGACCCAATAGACAACATTTCATTTGAGATTATCCCTTCTGAGTGAATAAGATAGAAATCATCAACTGACGCCCTTGCTTTCCACCAGAGAGACCTGGTTCGATCCCGACGTGAGTCAGAAATTTATTTCTGTTCCACACGTGATTGTGTGTTGATGATTTCTATCTTATTCACTCAGAAGGATAATTCAGAATGAAATGTTGTCTATTGGGTCATTGCTGAGTCGTCTGAAAATTGGGGAAAACACCGCTGGCAATGCAAGCAGTTAGCTTGCCCAGGTAATTTGATGCAATGGAAGTTTTTCCAAGTTTTTAGACTTGTATGGCCCAGTGGATAACGCACTTGCATTTCCACCTGAGATTATGGAGTTCGATCAATAATAACGTGAGTCAGAAATTTATTTCATTTCCAGAACGTGATTGTGTGTTGATGATTTCTATCTTATTCACTCAGACAGGATAATTCGATAAATGAAATGTTGTCTATTGGGTCATTGCTGAGTCGGGAAGTTGGGGAAAACTGCTGGCAATGCAAGCAGTTACCTTGCCCAGGTAATTCGTTGGGTGCAGTTGCTCTCAGGTTCCAACTTCTTTTAGACTAAATGGCCCAGTGGATAACGCCTTGCTTTCCACCTGAGAGACCTGCAATCCTCAAAATAAATGACATGAGTCAGAAATTTATATATATATATACATATATATATATATATATATATATATATATATATATATATATATATAATATATATATATATAGATATATATATATAAGACCTCGATGGCACAGTCGGTTACAGCAAAATGTCAGGACATGGCCAGAGGTCTGTGGCGGCGGGTTCAAATCTCAAATGACTGATCAGAGAGGCGGACACTTTGCTATCTAATGTAAGACACCCGGGATTATGTATGTAATTTGTCGGATAGGTTTGCTTAAAAAGCAAATGGGTGTCACAGACTAAAACACACACAAAACAAAGCCACTACAACATCTTCTAAAAACATAAACATCTCACCGTCTCGAACTCACGACCTACCCGCGCAGCAACTTTCGCTGCTGGGAGAAAGGGCGTTGGGTCTGGTATGATACACGTGACATACAGCTTACCAGGGTCTAGCGATGTCAGGCAGGGCAGCCGATCGAGACTATTCTTCTACCCCAAAGCCAAATCAAAGTCCTTCAAAGAAGGCATCGTGCTTACCCCATACAAAAATGGGAAAAAAGCACGTTAAGAGAGAAGAAGAAGAGATATATATATATATATATATATATATATATATATATATATATATATATATATATATATATATCACAAAATAGTAAAAAAATTCACTATATATATATTTTCATATTATTCGCTTTAGGCTTCAGTAAGAAAGAATGGTTTAGATTCCAGAGTCTTAAATTAAAGAATCTGGAATCTCAACTATCCCGTCTTATTGAAGCCTAATGCGAGTAATTTATAAATATATATACATACAGTATATATATATAATATATATATATATATATATATATATATATATATATATATATATATATATATATATATATACAAATATATATATATATATATATATATATATATATATATATATATATATATATATAAATATATATATATGTATACATGTATGTAATTCTAATAGCCACAATGCCCTCTTAACTTCTCGAATTCTTCTCGCTTTTTTGGATATGCTTGTAACTACGAAGAAAAAAATTCCAGACGGAAGAAATTGAAGAGCCTTTTCTTGAATAGCGGTCGCGAGAATTGAACCCGCGTTACCATATTCACAAGGAGGTCACGTTGCCGACCTGGCTACGAGAAGGATAAAGTCTATCGCCTCTCGTACATACATATACCTGTCGTTTTCAGATATATTTTTGTTAGAGCTGGAATAGACCCATCCTCACCATCGTAGCCAATGGGCAATATTTTTATTGCTTTTTATGAAATATATATAAATCTACTGGTCACTTTTACCAGACACATATGTAATTCTAATAGACACAATGCCTCTTAACTTCTCGAATTATTCGACGCTTTTGGATATGCTTTTAAGACCAAGAAGCCGAAAATATCCAGACGGAAGAAATTGAAGAGCCTGTGAAAAGCGGTCGCGAGAATCGAACCCGCGTTACCATATCCACAAGGAGGTCACGTTGCCGACCTGGCTACGAGAAGGATAAAAGTCTATCGCCTCTCGTACATACATATACCTGTCGTTTTCAGATATATTTTGTTAGAGCTATTCACAGGCTCTTCAATTTCTTCCGTCTGAATATTTTCGGCTTCGTAGTTACAAGCATATCCAAAAAAGTAATGAAGAATTCGAAAAGTTAAGAGGGCATTGTGGCTATTAGAATTACATATGTGTCTGGTAAAAGTGACCAGTAGATTCTACATGTATACATATAGGCAATATATAATATATATATATATATATATATATATATATATATATATAGCTTTATTATATATATATATATATATATATATATATATATATATATATATACGGTGATGACATAGGTGATATATATATTTATATATATATACGTGATATATGTTATATATATATATATATTATATGAATATACATATATATATGTATGTTTATATATATAATATATATATATATATATATTTATATATATATATATATATATATATATATATATATATAGGTATATATATATATATATATATATATATATATATATATATATATATATATATATATATATATATATATATATATATATATATATTTTTATAAATATTTATGCTGTTAATGCCTCGAACATTTAGGATAGAAATATCAGCCTGACTGAGACAGGGAAATTGCTTTGTCCCACGATTAGTATAAGTAAAAAAGTCATTTCATTTTAAATCATTAACGTCCATTGGAAACAGGATAGGTAAGTTAGGCTATTTTTAACCCTAAGGAAAATTTACGCTATATCAGCCTGAAGAATAGGTGGTTTTAAGGTCCCACTTTTTCCTTCCTACCTGTCATCTTGGCGAATGTTTTTAACAAAATGGGACATTGAAGGCATGACTGATAGGCCTGTTTTGACCCAGGCTCGGGTCAGAGAACTTCAGAGCTGAACCAAGCGATTTTGAGAGATATTCACGTCCAGTTGGACTTTCTTCTTTTTCTTTGTCTATTATTCTATTAGTGAAGTGAAGAAACAATTGCAATAACTCCACGTCGGTCGTTTGAGCGACAACGTTCGTCCTAAGGTAAAGTCGTCGATTTTTGTTCAAAACTTCGCCCATTCTTTTATCCTTTGTTTTCTGTATTTCAAATTTCCTTTGTTTTCCCCTTCAGCCACCACTTACGGTATATGTGTTTACGAAGTCTAGATTAAGTCAAATTATTTTATTGTTAGCTTCAACCCCATTATTCCAGTAAAATACCTAGGATTTAGGGTAAGCAAAATCAGGTTAAATCTCGATGCAGTTTTTAATGCCTCGCGTCCGAATGTTTGGAAGAACCGTTATTTTAAAATCAAATTCATCTCAAATATTCTTTGTTAAGGTTAATAACCCTTAACTGGCGACCTTTGGCTAATTAACGACTGTCTTTGAGGTTAACTTTTGGCTTCAAGTGGCAGGTTACGTGTAATCTTGGTTTGCAATGAAAAATTACGTAAATTGAATAATACATGATCAACCAAGACTCTCACACGTAACATTGGCGACCTTGCGTAGAATCTAAAGTACATTTTAGAGAAAGAATCTGGAGAAAAGGAAATTAAAATTACATTAATTCTAAAAAAATAAAAGTCAGATATCGAACTCCATTTCATTCTTCCAAACAAGGAACCAGGCATAATAATAAGCAGTAAAGAGAATAGTTATAATAACAAGTGTAGCGAGAATTAGCATAGGTAGAAAGGGTGTCGAAACAAAGAGTCATAATTTATAACGAGAGAATCATAATTTACAATGGCATTTTACTGTGTTCGGCTTGAGTCAAGTCGTCCATAACGTATCTTAAGGCCGGAAAAAGCGGAGCCTGTTTCATGTACACAAAGTAATTTAGAAATCGCGTCGGCAATTCCGATCGTTATTGTTTGCATATAGCGGGAATCATTCAAAAACCGTGTCAGTGAAGTGGCGAACGAACTGAAGTAGTAATTGTATCATAAAATACATTTTCAGTAAAGTAAATTTGGTCCGTTCCAAATCACGCAAATCTATTCCATTGTTTGCCGAGGATGTTTCCGGGTGAGAAAAGAATAACAAAAAGACACAAAGTTGTTTGGTAATTTAGTTTTCCATCCGTAACGTAAAACGCTATGCATGATTGGTATATTTAAAGTAAAATCTGGATACCTGCATTTGTTTCGTTGTTTGAATTTGTAAAAAGAAAATACCCGTGTGTTCGCGAGTTGTTTTGAAATTGTTCGAACTGTTTGTGAGAGAACGGCCATTTTGGGGTTTCCTTCGTGCCCGAGGTTGTCTTTGAAATTTAGGCCTAACGGGACCTTTTCCGCCATCTTAAGACCTTGTTATTGTCATTCTCTGTTGTGACCACTCTGCTCCCAGCCCTTTTGGTCAACTACTTTCTTTTGGTAGTAGAAGCGAACCCAGATAATATCTTAGCTAGAAAAAAAAAAAAAACAAAAAAGATAATTTAGGCAGGGAAAGATAGGCCTTAGTTAGGAGTAATACCACAAGTTCTATACGAATACCTACTATAAAAATCATATAAAGAAAATTTAAAATTTTTACGATAAACTTTTTTGTGACGTCGGCTCCCAGGAAAATTAAGATAATAAAGTAATCCCTAAGGAAGCCAAGACGACGCATCTATATCATTTTATTAAGATCCATGCCATTGTGCATGTATAAAATCTTTGTTTACATGTTCTCAAGCAGCAAGAAATTCGCTGATTGAAAATTTCTCTCTCTCTCTCTCTCTCTCATCTCTCTCGTCATTCAAGTAAGCATTCTAACCTAAGTGTACGTGACCCTCTTCAAAGAAAGAACGGCCGACACTAGGCTAATTAATTCGAATACTTTAAACCAAATAAAAGAAACACCTCTGTCCCACAATAGATGAGGACAAGTTAAGAGTAATTACGATACAGTGATAAACTGTCGGTTGTCAGTGAGGCCTGCTATCCAGACCGAAGCCAACAGTAGTTTTCACCCTCTGAAAAAGAAGGGGCCAGCACTGGGGCCGGTACTGGGACCAGCCACTCACGAGGATCTTTAAAGAAAAAAAAAAAAAAAAAAAACAAATTCACTTTATTCCACAGTGCCAATAATTTGCAGCACTCATCACTTGAATAGCTTACTTCTCTCTCTCTCTCTCTCTCTCTCTCTCTCTCTCTTTTACCTTCCCTTTCTCTCTCATTCGATTGTTGCACTCTGCAGGGGGTGTAGAGTGCCTTTCCTCCCATATAGCCTAGTTGGACTCCAGTAGAGGGTCCCTAGGAACACATTGGCACCATAAGTGCCACCAAGCAAGAATCCAGAAAAATAAATAAAACAAAACCAAAGGGAACACAGAAGAGAAAGTTCTTCTGTGAACCTAACCTGCACCAGTGCCTAGGGATACTGAGTGCCACCAGTGTGACCTGTACACGGCACACCCAAACTACAGTGCCACCTTTTGAAAGGGTGCCACTTCATTGAAGAGACACTTCCTCGCTGCCAAGTTGACGCCCAGTCGACCGGTTAGACGGCCTTCCCCACCAGAACCATGGCAGCAGAGCATTATAAAACTTTCCTGGGGCTGGGGACGGCGGCAGGTCTCACCGGCTCGGAACTTACTACCTGGGTTAAGGAGCAAGTGGACGACTTGGCCAAGCGGGAGAAGGAAGAAAGACTCGAGCAGAGGAAGTATGAAGCCGAGCAGAGGAAGTATGAAGAAGAACGAAGGGTGTATGAAGCCGAGCAAAGGCAATATGAAGAGGAAAGAGAAGAAAGAAGGAGACAGCATGAGTTAGCCTGCAAGGAAACTGAGTTAGCCCTAAAGGAGAAGGAGCTCGAGCTTGAGAGAGCGAAAATGGAGAATGCCGAAGCTATGGCTAGCCATCAAGCCTCCAGTCCTACACCTGCTGCATCAAACGCTCCAATTTCGAGCATCAATTCCCTAGTCCCCAAGTGGACTGAGGACGAGCCAGAAGCATGGCTGGAGGAGATCGAGGCTCTTTTCGATAACTACAGCACCACGGAGACGGAGAGAGCCTTAATACTAGCCAAGCATATGGAGGAAAAGCCTGGCAGCTTCGCTCACTGGAGAAGAGCCAGAGAGGCAACATGGCGGAAGTTCGTAGAGTCATTACCAAGGCCTACGAGATAACCCCAGAAAAATGGAGACAACGGTTCCGAGGTCTTGCCAAGGAAGTCGGCTGGTCTTGGACAGGAATGGGCATGTCACAAAACCCAGTCCGCATGCATGCGCTGGTTCGACTCCTTGGCCTGCACGACGTTTGAGGATCTCTTCAATCGGACCATGCTAGAAGACCTTTTCCAATGTGTGCCAGGGCCCCTTGCAGTATATCTTAACGATAAACAGCCCTCCACACTTATGGAAGCTTGTCGCATGGCTGATTCGTGGGAAACCTTCAATCAGTCGCATAGCACCTCTCAGAAGCGAATCATCCCTCCGGCCTACCTCTCGAACTCCACTCGCCCGAAGAATGGACTGCCTAGCAAGACCCTGTGCAACTATTGCAAGAAGGGGGGCCACGCTGAAGCTGAGTGCCGATACAAACTCGGCACTAATAAGCAGCCTAACCCTACCAGCCAGAACTCCGCTCCCGATTCATCCGCTCAGCCCTCTCCTCCAACAGTTACTGCAGGCCACCGAGCCCATCCAAAAGGCCCGTGCAAATCCTGTGGGGCTGCTAGCCACTACAATGCTGGATCTCCGGCCTGTCCACATCATGTCCCCACCACCAAATTTGTCAACCTAATCAGCACTTCATTTTCTGCTGCTGGTCCGCACCAGATCCTTTACCCCGAGAGACTGGAAACCCAGTTCATCTCGGTGGCCCCTCTTCAGAGCACTAGCCTGCCAGTGACCCTTCCGGTCACAGTAGACACTGCGGCAGACATTAGCCTGATCACTAGGGCCCAAGTGCCAGCCGGTGCCATGGTTGACGAAGAAACCCGGTGGGAAATGAAGTGGATAGAGGGCCACACCATCACCGTTCCACGGTCCAACTCCAGGTTATGACACCTTGGGGCACGATACCCCACCGCCTTGGCGTGGTAGGTGGAATTCGGCCCGGAGTGGTCTTCTTGTTGGTGGGGATCTTTCTCTGCGGAAGCCAGTCACCAACGCCACTCCGCAGCCACGTTACCCTCCACGGAGGCCCCATCTAAAACTCTCAAAATGACAAACCTCCACCTTCCGCCCACCAAAGTGGTCCGCGGAAGGGGCGCAATCAACCTATTTCAGGCCTAGCCCTCTCCAATCGCGAAGGGCTGGCCCACCAAGAGGTCCTCCTCCTTGAGAGAGATTCAGGAGGAGCAGTACCGCTGCAGGACGTGCAAGCGGGCAGACCACTCCACAAATTGGGAGGGCTGCCAAGCAAGCAACGCCCAGCGGACGCCCCAACAAAACTCTAGGAGAGGCTACGATCTCCTGCTGGGGCAGGAATCTCTGCCGCAGCCAAACCCAAGTCGTCCCGAGGTATTGCACCTCCGGACCCCTTGTCAGGCATGCCTGACCCTCAACTGCTGCCAGTGCCACTTGCGAGCACTGAGCAGTGCCAGACTCCGTCCGCCACGGACGTTGAGCTACCAATGGAAAAGGCCCTATGCCGGGTCTAAATCATGAGGCGAATCCTCCTCCGGAGATTTAGGATTCCCCATGCAGTTGATCATCGCGACTGGAGAGCCTCCAGCACCGAAACTTCTTCTTTGCAAGATTCTTCTTTGCAAAATTTGACTCAGGGGATGAACCCTGGAGGATCGAAAATGGTACCCCCTCCTTGGAAGACCAGGAACTGGCATCCTCGGACGCAGAAGTCGAGATTGCTCTCGCTCCGGTTGTCGCAGCAGCCGGAGTAGGGAGTCCTCCCCGCAGCTTTTGCAGTTGCCCCTGACTTCGCGCCCGCTAGCCCTTCTGGCCTGTCCCCGAGTCGGTGCTCTCATCACCTGCTAGGCCAGCTACTGATAGGCCTTGGAGGAAACCAAGAAGAAGAAGAAGGGGCGGAAGAGAGCCCAGTAGTTGCCGAAGCTATAAGCTCATCCTGGCACTAGTGCCCTCTCGGCACAGTGCCCTAACATCTAAGAGTGATCCTGGCCCCTTGCCCAGAGAAGGTAGCCAGTGTGATCTCTTCCTTTTATTTGTACCTAGCCTAGGCCACCTTAAAGTACAGTACATCAATTTAGTAGCCTTGTTCTTTCCACTTACCACCGAGCCGCAGTAATCATGTAAGTAGCCTAACTAATTTCAGTAATCTTAACTATTGTGAAACGAGCCACGATGCTCGTGACACGCATGGCCTAAGACCTCAGTGAGGCACCCATTTATCATATGAGGCAACCCTCATGAATTAATCAGTAAATTTTAATTGTATTAAACATAAACCATGTTGTAATTTAGTTAGAATATTAACTCTTATGTTGGTGCTACGGTCGGGTTAGGATAGGTTAGGCTAGGGAATATCATAGAATGTACCACTAGGCTAGGTCTAAAACACATCATGATTGTAGGAGGTAGCCTATAATAACCGTGAGCACCTTCTAGTACTATTAGAATTAGGTTAAGTAGTGATTATAGCTCATATCCTATCTAGGGTTAGGTAGTTCTGTAGCTAGGTAGGCTAACCAGGACTAATCTGCTCAGGGAAGGAGAGTAACCTACGAGAGGCTAACAGCTTGTTTAGTATAGACCTTCACGCCCGAAAAGGGAGTGAAGGCCCTCTTAAAGGGGGAGCTTTTATAAATATTTACGCTGTTGCCCTCGAACATTTAGGGATAGAAATATCAGCCTGACTGAGACAGGGAAATTGCTTTGTCCCACAATTCAACATATATCCATCTTCATTTTAAACTTAGGCTGGTCCGTTGGAGAACAGGATAGGAGAGAGCATTAGGCATTCATTTAACCCTATAGGAAAATTTCCTATCAGCCTTAAGAATAGGTGGTCCTAAGGTCCCTTTTTCCTTCCTACCTGTCTCTTGGCGAATGTTTTTAACAAAATTTGATTTTGGGAGGCATGACTGATAGGCCTGTTTTGACCCAGGCTCGGTCAGAGAACTTCAGAGAGAACCAAGCTTTCGGAGAGATAACACGTCCAGTTGGACCTCTTCCCCCTTTCTTTGTCTATTATTCTATTAGTGAAGTGAAGAAACAATTGCAAGAACTCCACGTCGGTCGTTGTTTGCGCAACGTTATTTCGTCCTAAGGTAAAGTCGCTTTTGTTCAAAGAAAGCCCATTCTTTTATCCTTTGTTTTCTGTATTTCAAATTTCCTTTGTTCCCCTTCAGCCACCACTTACGGTATATGTGTTCACGAAGTCTAGATTAAGTCAAATTATTTTATTGTTAGCTTCAACCCCATTATTCCAGTAAAATACCTAGGATTTAGGGTAAGCAAAATCAGGTTAAATCTCGATGATTTTGTAGGCCTCGCGTCCGAATGTTTGGAAGAACGATGCGTTTAAAATCAAATTCATCTCAAATATTCTTTGTTAAGGTTAATAACCCTTAACTGGCGACCTTGGCTAATTAACGACTGTCTTTGAGGTTAACTTTTGGCATTTTTAAGTGGCAGGTTACGTGTAATCTTGGTTTGCAGGGACTTTTAAAAATTACGTAAATTGAATAATACATGATCAACCAAGACTCACACGTAACAACATATATATATATATATATATATATATATATATATATATATATATATATATATATGTCTTGTGTGTTTGTGGGCTCATACATACAAGTATGTCAGATTCTTTAATTGAAGAATCTGGAATCTAAACTATTATGTTTTACTGAAGCCTAATGGCTTTGTTTATGTATATATATATATATATATATATATATTTATATTCAGCAAATATATATATATATATATATAATATATATATATATATATACATATATTATATATATATACAGTATATATATATATATATATATATATATATATATATATATATATATATATATATATATATATATATATATATATATATATATAATATGTATATCTATCCTATCTATCTATCTATCTATCTATCTATCTATCTATGTATATATATATATATATATATATATATATATATATATATATATATATATATATATATATATATATACATATATATATATATATATGTTATGCAGTGAATAAGTATGAGATTCACTGATCGGGATTATGAAAGAGAGAGAGAGAGAGAGAGAGAGACACGATGTTGATAGTTTAAAATGATGAGTCATGGGACCAAGTAAATTGAAGACTAACCATAACAAACCTCCAAGATGTGGGAAAGGA
Organism: Macrobrachium rosenbergii; assembly: GCF_040412425.1. Classification (NCBI taxonomy): domain Eukaryota; kingdom Metazoa; phylum Arthropoda; class Malacostraca; order Decapoda; family Palaemonidae; genus Macrobrachium; species Macrobrachium rosenbergii. Next base: position 71,550,383 of record NC_089744.1, on the reverse strand, counting down.
AGGAGGAGTTAGAGGATAGACTAAGAAGTGAAAAGGTCAGCAAAATTGACCTGATTTGTCCTTGCCAAAAGTGGGAGTTAAGATTGAACCATTAAGAGTAAAGTAGACGTCCTCAAGGAGGCGGAGTTTTATTCAACATAGGTCCAGAGTTCATTCTGATCAATTTTTAGCCAGAGTTACTTGAAAACCAAATTGGGTAGGATTGTGTCACTCGCTCCTCTCTTAACATCAAGAAATTTCTAAGTCCAGTGTGGCTGGCCGTGTGAAATAGTTTTGTAATAAAACTTATGAAAAACCGTGCCCGGTGAATACTTACCCCCTCCTGAAATTTAGAAAATATTAATAGACAATTTCAACCTAACTTACCGAGTCCCCTGCGTTACTATCAAGTGAAAGTCTACAGACACGGTCGTTCATATGTGGTGCAACGCAAAACAAAGAAAAACTAAACCGCATAACAAAAATTGGTGGCAGTTTCGGAGGATTTCGCCCAGCGCACATTTGAAAAACATTAAAGTTCACGGCCCTAGAGAAATTTACAGAGAGTGAGCAGTGACGGCGCTGAAACTAACTCTCAATTTAACAGCGCAAATAATCTCAAGACGGTCTTCAGCACTAGAAACACCAATACAACATCAACACTGTAGCAGAAGGGAAACGAAGCAGAACGAAATATTCCAAGAAGCAGTGAATCTTTTTGCGTCGATCGGAATGAAAAATTGACAGCGGTAAATCTCTGCCTAGTTTGAAACTTCCGAACATTCGCATAAGATCAACCAGAAATTCAGTTTAATAATTATATATGACCATAATAAGAACAATAGTAATAATCACGGCATAGATCAGCGGTGATTTTTATAAGAAAACGAAATTTACGAAAGAAAGAATCAGCAACTCGCCCTATACTACGCCGATCAGCAGCGGAGAAGACGAAAACAAACAGTGTTGGCGGACGTATGAAAGTCGCTTATATCTACGTCAGTTCAATGAACTTTTCTATCGTGTACGGACTTAAATACACGAAATTCCCAAAATTTTTGGTCGCTAAAGGAGACTTAGCGAAAAGTAGCGGTAGCAGAGCAGTGACGACGACGGCGACGAATGAGAGCGGAAGACGGCGACGAAAGATAGTGAAGAATTCGGAACGGCGATAAAGTTTAGAAGTCAACGCGTTGATAACCGCCTCTCGAAAGGGAAGTGACGCCTTCAATCAACAATTTGGAAGGGATTCCAAAATTTTTCTTCGCCAAATTCAGCAAGTACGGACTGGAAGTCGGCCGAGCTGTGCCGAATTATCGCTGGATGCTAACGACAAATTGCGCTCAAGTGCAATCAGCGCGATCTTCAAGTGCAAGGCGACACGAAGCTAATTGAATAGTAAACATTCATTCCTAGTATCGGGGAATTATCAAGAGAATTTTTTTTCTCTGTGAATAATTAAATTTTTTTGTGTGAGTGAAATTTTATATAATTATTTTTCCCTGCAGTGCGCAAATAATTTTTTTTTAAACATAAATGATTTAAGTAAATTATTTTTCTTTTGAATAATATTCTGAAGAATTTTTCCTTATTGTTGTACGAAGGAAATAATTTTTTTTTTCATGTTTAGTAATTTTTTTTACGAAATAGAAATTTTCGTTCACTTGGTGATAGAGACAATTCTGTTTAAATTATTCTATCATAATAATTTTTTTTGTTAAACACTTGGCGCAGCATTTTGCAGTGGAACCCAAACAATTGTATACATAAATACTAATATCAGACTTTTTCAGATTGAGAGAGTCCTATGAAGGAATGAGTTAGGAAAAATTTGAATTTTTTTGTATAGAGGGATACAGTCAACTCAGCAAACATGCAATTGAAGTAAGTACCTGATTCTCAAATTAATTTTTTTTTCAATTTTTCATTCTTGGAATCATTGAATATTTTATGAATTAATATGAATAACACTTTGGACGAAGTTATCTCCCGACTGCAACAGACAAGAAGCGAAGACCAGACTCCATATAACCTAAGACCTGTACCTGAACGACTTTCTAGACAAGTTGATCCTAGTAATACTAGACCCAGACGTTCTCGTAGTCAAGGTCCCCCACTTAGTTTACCGAGTGCGCCTAACCCTTCAGTTGTAACCACTAACCCAATAACTTCCATTGTACCTAGAAATCCCAACATGGCGCAAGCCAGCCGTAATAACTTAAGCCACTAGATTTTGTGGAACGGTAGACCCAAGTAATGTAGATAAAAGTAGATTAGAAGAATATGGTGTAAATCGATGGATAGCAGACACAGAAAGCAGAATTTCAGCTGCTGGTATCACAGATGAGAGAAAGAAAATAGATGAAGCACTTTTGTATGTTAGTATGGAACATGGTGATGCACATACAGTTCTTCATTCAGTACTTTTTAGGAATATTACTCTGTTTAACGAATTCAAGAAACAGTGCTTACAATTTTGGCAACCAGAAGCACAGAAAGATCCATGGTATAACATAGGAACTTTCCATCATCAGAAATATGAGGGTAATCACTTAGTTTTAGCCACTAGAGTAGAAGAAGCTATAGATAGAGTGACGACAGATATGAAAGCTGTAGGAATTGTTGTTGGAAGGAAGGATGAATTTGATGATGATGATGAAACAGATTTAGCTAGTATATACAAGGTACTTAGATATATGTCATTAGGACCAATCTACGATGCTTTGGGTAAGGAAGAAAGAGTAGCCTTAAAGAAGTACTGTGATAGGAAGCCAAATGATGGAATTGTACAAACTTTGATGTACATAGAAAGGAAAGTAAAACAGAATTCATCAGGTAGTAGTGCAGATTTTACGGAACCGTAGCTAGTGGAAACCCAAGAAATAATAGCAATCAGTCCAATAGAAACCAATTAGGGCAAGCTAGGTCTAGGTATCAGGGAAATAGAAATTCGTTTGATAGAAATGGTGGGAACAACAATAGGAGATTTAATCAATCAAATAGAAACAATCAATGTAGGCCGCCAAATAGAGGTAACAATGGGAATACCACTGGAACTAATGGAAATAACAGTGGAAATAACAGGACTCCTGGACAGAGGGGAGCTAGTCAAGGCCAAAATTCAGGAATAATAGGCCACAGTTCAATAGGCAGAGACAAAGTTGTGGAAATTGTGGTTATAACAACCATACAACCCAGAATTGTAGAAGAAACAAATGGTGTTGAATTGCAATAAGACAGGACATTTGATATAAAAAACTGTTGGTACAACAAACAGGGAAATTCTCAGGGGTCTCAAAATAACCAAAGTACTCAGCCTAATATCCAAAATACCTCCCCCAGTAACCCAAATCAAGGGGATTCTCAGTGACAATCACAGAGAGTGCAGCAGAAAGGTCCATCCTTACAGAGAGAAATAGTGACAGTGAATAAGGATGTGTCCCCAACAGACATTACTCGAAGTAATGAAATAGTTTTTTCTGTAAAGAATTTTAATACGTGTCAGGAAGAGTTGCCTATCATACAAGTACACTTAGAAGGTGTACTGAGTTCCATATTGTTGGATACAGGCAGTACTGTAAGTATCATAGATAAAGGCACTTTAATAAAACATATAGGTTGTGAGCTTTCCCAAATGAGAGAATCCTATAGGACCATAAAGGGGATCGCTGGAAAGCAAATAAGGGCTATAGGCAATGTCAATTTAGAGATAGAAATTCTAAATAAGAAATATAGGGAAGAGTTTGTGGTGTTGGAAGAGAAATATTTTCCAGCTCAAGCTCTATTTTCCTTCCAGGCTATGAAAAGATGTGGAATTGCACTAGATTGTAGCAATGGAAGAATCACTATCAAGGAAATTGATAGAGGAAATGTTTGCTCTCTTGAAGAAGAGGAACAGTTTCAGATAAACTTGATCACTTTACCTGAGACAGCCTCATCTGAAGAAGTAGACATCCAACAGATAGAAATAGAAGTTAATGCTAACCCGGGTAGGACAGTGAGTAGAAATTCAATGATAGAAGAAATAGAAGAAGATAGACAAACTACTTTTAAAAGCCTAGAAGCCACTCAGGAGGAATTCTCAGATAGCAGGTATGAACCTGATAACTCAAGTGCACGACAAGTAGATACCTCCGAAGAACTTAGTTCTTTTTCCCAACCTGACGATCCTGACACGCTAATAGATTGTAGTCACTTAATAATAAGAGAAGATACGGAAGAGAAGTATCTCAATGAGGTGTTGCTGTTAGGCAACCTAAAAATGACAGAGATAGGTTCTGTGATACCACAAGATGAAAGTTCAGATGATACTGATGTCTGTTACACTGCCGATGCACAGAATGCAGAAGAGATCTGCTTAGTTAGTACTGCCGATGATAATCTTGTAAGGTTCAAATTAAACAATAGCGTTATACTGCATCCACAAGGTCTGACAAAGGTTTGTCTTAGAATTGTAACAGATAAAAACCTAGGTGATACAGATGTGTTATTAGTTAATGAAGACTTACCAGACTTTGTGAAAATGGACAATTCCCTAGTAAGACTTAATGGTGGAAATTGTACGACTTATGTGTATAATTATTCTGACAAGAGACTAGAATTGCATGCCGGCATAGAATTCTGTAAGGGAATTGTGATTACTAACCCTTTACTAACCCTAAGTGAAAAAGCATTTGTCTCTGTAGCTGACACAAGAGTTAAATTAGAAGGGAAGTAAATAATACAGATTTTCCTCATTGTAGGGACAGGTTAATACAGATATTAGAGAAATATAGGAGTGTTGTAGCAGTAACAGGAGATAAGTTAGGAAGGACAGATGTCCTGCAGCACAAAATAGTCATAGAAGATGGTGCTAGACCTTTTTATATACCTAACTACAAACTTCCAATAAGTCAAAGACCCATTGTAGACGAGATGGTTGAAGAGATGAAGGAAGATGGAGTTGTAATACCTTCTAAGTCACCTTATAATTCACCTTTACTGCTAGTTCCAAAGAAAGACGGTACATGGAGGATGGTAATTGATTACAATAAATTGAATTCCCACACCATCCCCTGATCGAATGCCAATGCCAGTCATTAGTGACATGCTAGCTCAATTAGGAGGTGCCAAGGTTTTTTCTAGCCTCGATTTACTGAGTGGATATTGGCAAGTTCCTCTCGATGAAGAATCCAAGCATCTCACGGCATTCAGTACTCATAAAGAACATTTGCAATTTGAGGTAATGCCGTTTGGTCTTACTTCAGCTCCTTTAACGTTTGTACGTTTAATGCTGCAAATCTTGGGAGATGTTGAAGACGTATCGGTTTATCTTGATGATGTAATAATTGCTAGTAAGGATGTAGAGAGTCATTTCAAGACAATAGAATTAGTATTAGATAGGCTCAGAAAGGCCGGTTTAAAGGTAAAAATTAAGAAATGTCAGTTTCTGAAGAAATCTCTAGAATATCTAGGACATGTTATCAGTGAACATGGTTTGAAAATGCAAGAAGGAAAGATTAAGGCTATTGTGGACTATCCAGCCCCAAGAAATTTGAAGGCACTAAGAAGATTCCTAGGTATGGTAGGATATTATCGACCTTTCATAAAGGGATTTGCTACCATAGCAAAACCATTAACTGAGTTAACTAGGAAAGATGCTAGCTATGAGTGGAAAGATGAACAGGAAGCAGCGTTCAAAACACTAAAGGATATGTTGATAACAGATCCTATCCTAGTTTATCCAGACTTCGAGAAGGAATTCTACTTAGCCTGTGATGCTTCAAGTACAGGACTAGGTGCCGTCTTGATGCAAAAGGATAAAACAAGGATGAGGACTGTATACTATGCCAGTAGAGTTTTGAATGCAGCTGAAAGAAATTACAGTACAACAGAAAGGGAATGTTTGGCATTAGTCTGGGGATTACAGAAATTTAGACACATTTTGCTAGGACATAAAATTAATGTTCTTACAGATCATAAACCCATTTGTGATCTTTTCAAGAAAAGGGCTTTTACCAATAATATGAAGTTCAATAGATGGTTCGTTAGCGTATTAGAATTTGCCCCAGAATTTAGATACATACCTGGTAGATATAACACATTAGCTGACGCCTTATCTAGATCACAAGAAGAGAACGAGAAACAAATTACCACTCATAATTTTGCCTTCAGTTGTCAAATCACAGACTTAGATTTAGACAAAGTTCGTCAGGAACAACAAAAGGATTCTAGAATAAGGGAAGTAATTGGTAACCTCTTGCAAGGTGAGAAAAATTCAGAGTTTCAATTGATAGATGGGTTGTTGTATAAGACTTCAGACGAACCAAATGCTTGTTCACGTTTGTACATTCCTAATACACTAATACAAGACGTTTTAGAACTAACCCATTCATACAAGTTATCAGGACATCCTGGAATTAAGAAAACATGTAGAACAATCACTAGAAACTATTTTTGGCCTCGATGTAGTGAAGATGCTACTCGATTTGTTCAGAATTGTACCCTATGTAATATACATAGGGGGAATGTCAACGTCAAGGCTCCTCTGGAAATGTATCCTTCAGAATTAAATCCTTTTCAAGTAGTCACAATGGATTTCTTAGGTCCATTCCCGAACACCATCAGAGGAAATAAACAGATTTTAGTTTTCATTGACTATTTGACCAGATACGTAGAAATTGTTCCAACTAGAAACAGAGAAGCATCAACGGTGGCAGAAGCCCTTTAAGTCTAGAATTATAACCAGACATTCATGTCCTCAAGTTTTGCTCTCAGACAATGCTGCTGAATTTACTAGTGACATTCTAACGAATTTGTGTGACTTTTATGAAATACAGAAATGTCAAATAACAGCATATAAGCCAAGCTCAAATGGAGCAGTAGAAAGAACAAATCGCAAGATAAAGGATGTTCTGAAAACATTGGTAACCCCTAGCACTGAAGACTGGGACTTGACTCTCGAAGACATACAATTTACTCTAAACAACACAGTAAATGAATCAATAGGAGAAACTCCTCATTTCCTATTGTATGGCTACCAAAAGAGAATGCCAAATTCACTTTTGGATGATGCCGCACCACCCAGACGTACGTACAACTACGAGGACTATATTGCTTGGAAGACAAGACGTACGTAAAATGAGACCGTTAAAGTCACCAGGGCTAGATTAAAGGAGTTACATAAAAATCTAGTAAGTATTACAATAACAGATCCACCATACCCTCGTTAAAGGTAGGACAACAAGTTTATGTACTCAATCATGTTCTTGAAGGACTTAATATTAAAGTATCACCAAAATTTCGAGGTCCATATAGAGTTTTAGAAGTTTTGAAGTTGAATAAATTCAAGTTAATGCATGAAATTACCTTGAAAGAATCCATTGTACATTGGAACCACATTAAAGTAGTTCATTCAGAACCTTGGTCGTCTACCCAGTTAAAAGATTTGTCCAATAAAGATAAGATAGATAATAAAATAGAATCTTCAATGACCCCAAGGTATAATTTGAGAAGAAGGTAATGGCAAGTGCAATGGTAAACAAATGTAGTTGATAAGATTTTTACTGCTTGATAACATTATTTCAGCAAATGGATTGTATGGTGGTTGGCAGTGAGTCAAATTGTGAACTCACTCGTACAACTAAGGAAGGGAGCCATCATCAAGGAGCATGGCAAGGTTAAGATGATACAGGACCTAGCCATTGTTAAGATCCAGACGGACTCCATTATCGATCAGAGAGAGCAGTTAGGCCAGCTGAGCAATCAGATACAGGCAGGATTACAAAGTGTCCAAGATAGAAATTTGTACGACATGCTCTCCAAGTTGCAGAGGGACATCGATAGTGTTATGCCAAGGAAAGTAGTAAAGCGATCACTCATACCCTTTATAGGCGTCGCTTTACACAATCTCTTTGGAGTGGCGACCGATGGTAATGTTGAAAGGCTAAAGGAAAGAGTGGCACAACTTGAAAATTGGGCTTTGAGCAGGGCACTGTCTATAATAAAGTAATAGGAAATGTCAATCAAAATCAGAAAATGATCACAGTGCTGAAAGAATTTGTGAATAGTGCCCTCCATAATGTTTCATCAGAAATTGCTAGAATCCATCAAACAGAAATGATGGAGCAACTGCTCATAGAAACAAGTAATTTCCTTCTGGAATACAAGGAATTACTCAATGCAATCATGATGGCAGGTAAAAACCTGCTGTCGCCTTTTCTGATAACCCTAGTGAAATTGAAGCCATTATTCAGAAATGTGTTGTGAACAATCACTTGAAGCCACTAGTAGAAAATATAGTGGACTATTATGGCCTGATCACAGTGAAAGTGATAGCCAATCAAATCATACTAGTGATCCCTTTCAACAATCCAGACGTCAACTCATTGATGTCAGTCTATCCATTCCCAATGGTAGTAGATAATAAGTCCATTGTACTAGAAGGAACAGTTCGACACTTTGCCTTGCAGCATGATTCTTTCCTAGTGACTGAAATTCCCGAACATAAATTCAGGGAATGTGTCATGCTTAATGATGGTGTATATGTTTGTAACATTGTGAATTTCTATGAACCATTGAGTGCTCTTCATTTTTAGATGATCTTGTAAACAACAAGAATGGTAAGAACCATTGTAAATATATACCGTTTACAGAAACTTTCAAGGCTCAAATCATTGATGATGAAATTTTTGTGTTCTCAGCAAACAGATTGAATGCTAAGATTGACTGTAAGTCAAACAAAACAGAAGTAGTTTTCATTAATGTACACTCATTTTCATCTGCTTGTGAATTAGTTATTTTACATAATTTGTATTACAAACCTACAGTCTTCACGACATACAGTTTGAATTTCAGTAAAAGTGTACATCAGTTTGCAGTTATTAACGAATTTCAACTTTCAGAACTGGAATTGGAGACATTCACAAAGCTAGAAGAGGTTCATACTTTCTTTCATACATATAAGACCGAGATTTCTCCTATCATGTCATTCATAAATGTCATTCTTTTAATACTGTTTGCTTTCATTTCTTTTATAATTGTCAGGAAATTTATATTGAATAAGCTTACCATAATCAAGGACATGATGGACAGAATCCTTCCTAGAGAGTGATAGCGTTTACCATTGACTTGCACTTGAACATTTGATGATTGATTTTTTTTTATTTTTTACAATTTATGATTGATAACCAGAGAGTAATAGGCATTTGATATATTTACTTTGCCATAATTTTCTGCATTTAGTTTGAGTATTTGATATATAAATTCATATTATTTGTGTTAATGATGCTTTTTTGCATTTATTGCTTGTTGATAGAAATTATTAAAATTGAAGTATTGAAATTACTATAGTCACTAGTTCATTTTTGATTTGGTTATCTACTTGCATTGTAGTCAATGCAGGTAGGTGACTGAGTGATGTTATGCAGTGAATAAGTATGAGATTCACTGATCGGGATTATGAAAGAGAGAGAGAAAGAGAGAGAGAGAGAGAGAGAGACACGATGTTGATAGTTTAAAATGATGAGTCATGGGACCAAGTAAATTGAAGACTAACCATAACAAACCTCCAAGATGTGGGAAAGGAAGGAGGAGTTAGAGGATAGGTTAAGAAGTGAAAAGGTCAGCAAAATTGACCTGATTTGTCCTTGCCAAAAGTGGGAGTTTAAGATTGAACCATTAAGAGTAAAGTAGACGTCCTCAAGGAGGCGGAGTTTTATTCAACATAGGTCCAGAGTTCATTCTGATCAATTTTTAGCCAGAGTTACTTGAAAACCAAATTGGGTAGGATTGTGTCACTCGCTCCTCTCTTAACATCAAGAAATTTCTAAGTCCAGTGTGGCTGGCCGTGTGAAATAGTTTTGTGTAATAAAACTTATGAAAACCGTGCCCGGTGAATTTACCCCCTCCTGAAATTTAGAAAATATTAATAGACAATTTCAACCTAACTTACCGAGTCCCCTGCGTTACTATCAAGTGAAGTCTACAGACACGGTCGTTCATATGTGGTGCAACGCAAAACAAAAAAAAATAAACCACATAATATATATATATATATATATATATATATATATATATATATATATATATATATATATATATATATATATATATATATATATATATAAAGTCTTGTATGTATGGCTCATATATACAAGTATTAATATATTTGTGCTTGAAATGATATTTTAAACGGCCGCTGAATCTTGTAAGGCATGGAACCGGAAAATGTGTCCAGATTCATATATTACTGATATATAATTTGTAAGTGGAACTCAGCAGATGTGTTCGAAAGATAAACATTAATAATAACAATACATCAAGACATGAAACGAGAAACGCAATACTTTATTTTTACAACTTGATATAACGACAATTTCTTGCTGCAATGATTTCTTATTGCGTGCGCCTTGTTTCCAAGAACAATTTCCATTTAATAAAAATGAACACGTGTCTTCACGTTCACAAGCACAGAACCCTTTTCCTGCGTCATATTACTTCATCTAGGATTAACGAACCCTTTCAAGACGGTCTGGAAAAGGTAAAAGGGCCTCGAGTCATCTGTTTATGAAGCGGCGCTGAATATTCCATTAAAAGAAGAGGCTGGAGAAGCTCAGCTTCAATGCTTTCGAAGGACAGGAGTAAGATTCTTAAAATAATGAACCTTTCTTTGTTTCGGAGGGAGCTAATAAATTCCTGTAACGATATTACTAAAGAACAAATAAATCACGGTTCCTGTTTGAGCAAATTATGGAATGCAGTGCACACGATGGTGGAATTAATTAGATTAGACTAAGCTATTTTTAAAAATCATGATCCGATATTTTTTTCTCCAGAACTCTTACTGGGTTGGTGGTCGTCTCCCAACTATTACTAGTTTTTTTGGTAACATTTTAATTAATTCAGACTCTGGTATCTTTCAAAAGGAATATTGAGGTAGTGGATAAGTTGGCTTGCATAATAACCTTACCCAAACCTGACTTCATTAAATTTGTGAAATGCAAAAGTGACACAGATGTCATTGAAAGGCTATATATATATATAAATATATATATATATATATATATATATATATATATATATATAAATATATATATATATATTTATATATATATGTATATATATATATATATATATATATATATATATATATATATATATATATATGTGTGTGTGTGTAATGTATGAAACTTTGAATGTAATATTACGTTAAAAGTTTCCATTTATCTGAAAAATGTTAACCTCCTGAAAGATATAGAAGTTTACAGCAAGGAAAACATGTTAGACAATAAGAGAATAAACAGGAGTCTAAATAATTAAAATCAAAATGTATAATAAAAGCTTGTGCTTAAATTATTGCTGGAAACATCACTGCATACAGTGAAAAAGCACAGTTAGTTTGTGAATAAGTTAAACCTAGTGAAACATGTAACGCCTATAAAAAAAAGAGCTACACATGGTTGAAACTATACAAAATAAGCCGAACAGGACCATGTTCCGCAAAAAAACTTCTAGAGCTTGTAGTACAAAACATCTCTTGAAATTTTCAATTCTGAAGGATTCTAAAAGAAAAAGCTATCTTAAATTAAGGAGGATTTTAGCAGTAATCACAGAAAAAGATGCGTTTGACATTATCAGGAAAACATTATATGTGTAACAGACAAACAATGTATGGGGTTGGAGGGCCTTGGGCCACGGGCTGGGGTGGGATCCTTACTTGGCCAAATCCCAAGGACTCTCGTCATCTGTCAGGAGCATTCTCTTCCTGTGTTGTTTAAAGAGGGGATAAGTGCTTGGTCAAGGAATCAAGAAGATTGAGGCCCCTTAAATTCAATCTTGACTTAAAATGAGGCTGTAACTAAAATGTAGTTTCTGAGAGATTTCATCACATGATGGATGTAGGTTTCAACCACCAACTTGGCGACAGCAGAGAGAGAGAGAGAGAGAGAGAGAAAATTCTGATTATTTACAACAAAGGCGGAGATAATAATGGTTAACACTGTAAAAGAATGCCCGCAGGCTCTTGCAAATTAATATATACATTAACTTACATAATGTTACGAGCACGGGCTCATTACTTAGAGTCGACAAACAAAAACCAATCGATTATTTTAATGTATTCTTATGCATACATACTATCAGTATATGGAAGACAAGCTGATGCAGAAACAGAACTAGAAAAAATTAGTATCAGTTGCTGTTACTTTCTCAGCCAAATGATTATCAGCATTATTATAGTGAGTTCGAAGCAGTAAACAGAATCCATTTATTAATAGGGATTAATATTTGAATTTATTTTAAATTATCCCATGGGTATTTGTTCACCTGTGTGCTGGTATTTATTTTCATTCTTTATTGCTAATTCTTACGCTTTATCTTGAAGTTGTGGTGGTCTCTCTCTCTCTCTCTCTCTCTCTCTCTCTCTCTCTCTCTCTCTCTCCTCTCTCTCTCTCTCTCTCTCTGGATACTATATATATATATATATATATATATATATATATGTATGTATGTATATATACATATTATTCATTAGGAGCTTAATGTTGCCCCACAACAAGGATATAAGATAAGTTACAAAAAACCAAATTTTAATAGTTTATGGAACATCTAAACATTGGCACTAATGATATATATATATATATATATATATTATATATATATATATATATATATATATATATATATATATATATATATATATATATATATATATATATAATAGTTTGGGGAAGCAGGCCTGGTGGCACCAATGATATATATATATATATATATATATATATATATATATATATATATATGAATATATATATATATATATATATATATATATATATATATATATATATATATATATATATGATATATATATATTTATATATATATATATAATATATATATATATATATATCACTGTTGCCACGTTTAAATATTCCATAAACAATTAAAATTTGGTTTTATGTAAGTTATCTTATTCCTTGCTTTGGGGCAACATTACACTCTTAACCCTATATTGCATACATTTTATTTTTTGGGCAGAAAAATTATTTCATAGAAAAAATATGTTTTGGATATTTGATGGAAATCTTCATGTAACTTTTTTTTATTTATTTGTTTTCTATTATAAAATATCACTACGTTCCTCTGGGGCAACATTGTGCAACTTGTATAAAAATAATTGCAATTTATTATGTAAATACATCTTCATTTATGACTTATTTACTACTAAATAAAATGAACTAGCAATTCTTTGGTATAAAATTCCTTTTAAATTATCATAACTCTTTATCTTAAAAACAAAATATGGGCACACTTCTATCCCTAAATATCTCTTCAGTACAAAATATTCTCTTATAGATGCAAACAATTCCTTCACAATAAAATGAAATGCTTTTATGAAAGTAGACATAAAGTATAAATTTTTACAAATGGTTTCCTCTGAAAACAGCAACTAAAAATTAATTTCTTTCCAGAACAATAACTAAAAATTCATTTCTTTTGAAAACAGCAACTAAAAATTAATTGCTTTTGAAATAGCAGCTAAAAATTAATTTCTTTTGAAAACAGCAACTAAAAATTAATTTCTTTTGAAAGCACTATGGCACAGAATAGGTAACTTTTCAAAATAGCATTTATTCTGAAAATGATGTTTTATGCTGTAGTAATGTTTATGCAGTATAAAAGCGTTACATGTGAAATTTTAAAGAAGCAGTTTGATTTGGAGTGAAACATAAATTTACTCTACATTTGCAGCAGAAAACCTTGCATATTCCTGTGCATCCAGAGGGTACTTGCATTGCCCCTTTTTCTCTGCAAATTCTGGGAAAATGGCCAATCATGTCAGTTCTTATTGGTTTGGCTGGTATTTTTACTGTGGGGCCTTTTTAGCTTTTGCTCTGTACAGGTCATCTCCATCACTGATGGCCTTCCCCTTTAGGTCCAGGAACCTTTCCTTTCAGTAGTAAGCAATCTGATACTTCCAGCTTGAACTTCAGAAGAGGAAGTTTATCTTTTTTTGGAGCACCACTCAGATCAAAGTCTCTGATGTAATAAAGCCATGCTTGTATCAGCATCACATAAAAAAATGCCAGAGAAATTTGTGGTACCATTTTTTGACCTCAGAACAATTCTGTACAGGGCTAACAGGGAATCAAGGAGATCCACCCCACCCATGAATTTATTATATATCATGATGATTGAGGGACATGCTATGTCTACATATTTCTTCTCCTTAGAGTTCCACCTCTGGATAGTTCTTTAAGCTCTAGAGCAGCAAAATTACTGAGAAGTGTGACCCCTTTATTATCATACCATTTTACTACTCTTAGCTCTACATCATCCATTTGCGTTACTTGAAGTACACTTGTACTAACGTCCTAAATGTTTCATTTGTGTATCAGAAGGCATGTTACAACCAGAAACACGATTCAGTCTCACTGTCCCAAGTGAACCAAACCCCTGTTTCCATAAAGTAGTTTGCAGGAGGGGCTGTTGAACCAATTATCAAAGTATACTTTATGCCACATTCCCTTTGGTGTTGGCTGAAGGAGATCAAGAACAATGTTGCCAGAAGCTTTCAGATCTGGTTGACCTGGGACAGGGCTTATGTTTCCAGCATAAATCTTGAAGTTATAAACTAACCCATTAGTACCTGACAGAACAAATATCTTATAACACCACTTCTTTGGTTTCTTTGGATTATAGGTTTTCATACTTGAGGTTCCTTTGAAAGGAACAATTTGTTCATCAATGGAAAGTTTTTCAGCAGGAGAAGTGCTTGAAACTTTTGAGGTGATCATGCCAATGGGTCGAATTTTGTATAATTTGTCTTGACAGCCATCTGGACGACTTTGGTTATCATTACAGTGGAGATTTTTTTATAGTCTCAAATCTTTGAAGTGACATAACATCTCTGCTATTTTAAAGGGAACTTCAAGTATGAACTCCAGTACAGCCTAGCTCTTGGAATTTTTACTATGTTCATTATATATAACATACCAATAAACTGTTCAAGCTTCATCCATTGTCAAATTCAGTGGTTTGTTAGGATCATTTTGCTCAAACTGCATATTTGTTTGACACTTCAACTAACAACTTTTTCATAGTATTGTCAAGTAATTCTTCAAAATATTCTATAGGACTCCTCACACTACCATCACCAGCATAAACTTGGCCTATAAAATCTTTCTCTAAAGAATCTACATCTTCTGATTTTTTTTGTCTTCCAAACAGGTTTTCTGATTATTTTCTTTCCTTTAGTACAGGTGCTTGGATAGTCCTCCTCTTCAGTTTCTTCATCATCCTCTGTTTCATCCTCTAAAATCTGGATTTCTGAATCTTTTTCAGATTCATATTCATCATCATCATTTTCACCCTCCAAATTTTCGTCCTCAGATTCATCTGGTATACCTGCCTCATAACCATGACCATAAAAAGATGAAGGTTTCATATTTTATATCTGTGGGGGAAAAATTCACAGTACTGATCTAGAGGAATAATATGCCTAACATCTTTTGTAATATACCATCATATAAAGATATATATTCCCCCTTTCACACAAGAATACTGCGCTCTAGGTGCAAGATGTTACTTCAGAGAGACACACATACTACACCGCAAGTGCACAATGTGGCTTCAAAGTTACATGCATAATACACCATAGTGCATGATGTTGCCTCAAAGACACAAGCAGGTTGGCCTCAAGTGAATAATAGGTGAATAATAACACTAACTACCTAAAACTGGCATCTGACTATATATTTTACATATTTTGTAAATTCTCATAACACTGTACCCCCATATCATTCTAATTCATACTATAATTTTAGAACTAATTAGCAAGATCCTTGTAACAAGGAAATAGTCTCTCAAATGTGCACAATGTGGCTTCAGAGCCACAAACAAACATCACCCTAAAGCATGTCAATTCAGATTTCAGAAAATGCTAATGATGTCATCATTGTAATTATACATGATTACTTTATACACTGTGATTTTTGGATGAACATACCTGCTTATGTATGGGAGTGACAGGCCTTTGTTTTTGGTTAGAATCCAATAAGCTAAGGGAGGTCAAAAAACAACACTTGTCCTTTCTGAGGTTTGGGTGGGACTGAAGTAATGATGAAAATGGAAGGTGTCATAGAAAATGTTATGTCAAAGAGTAACTCAACCAAAATTCAATGTGTTAACTCAAAGCAACAAAGAGCTGCCAATTATTTTTTAGAGTGTAAACCTTAGTCAACATTATGCCATATAGGGTTAATGTGAAGTAAGTGAAGTTATTTAAGATTTTTGCCATATATAATTTGTTTAGTCGGTAATGTATTCCTTTTAGTCTACATAAGTATCTGATGTTTACCTTCTGTATATGTCTAATTCGTGAATTATTATACTGTTTCTCAGAATCACAACCCAAATCCCATTTAAAATTGAAATGTGTGGTTTCTAATTTATGGTGTTTCCTAATAGAGAAGTTATAAGCGAACTATGCTAAAGTCCTGGGAGTCTCGGTCACTAAAAACTTTTGAAGAGGTGCATGACGATTCCTTTCATCTCCTGAGAGATCAGTTGAGGATAAAAGTATACTTATTTTTTGAGGAAGAACGCTGCCTCGATCTCAGCTACGCTATCGCCATAAAACCAGACAGTTTATGGTTATTAAGATTCTTGCTCTTTTCCTCTTTTCAGTTTAACGCTTCGCAGGAGAGTTTTGAACAAATATAAGACTCGCGTTAATGTTTTTGTTTTTATAAATTTGTTTCTGAAAACAGTTTAGCTAAATTATCCTCGCAGATTTATTCTAGAAATTCCGTTATGGTTATAATATTCTCAGTGAAATTTACTAATTGTAATAACAGTTTGCAGATAGATAGCTATTATTATTATTATTATTATTATTATTATTATTATTATTATTATTATTATTATTATTATTATTATTATTATTATTATTATTATTAATCGGAAGGTATTTTATGATCCTCTCATTATTCGACTCTAATAATTACGAAAGATACCTGAAAGGAGGAACAGGTTGACACGTAGACTTGAACCATTTTAAAAATATTTTTAGACGCTGATAATACTATTGAAGAAAAAACTTTTATCATCTTATCCTTTCCTGAGGATATTCATGAATGCATTCCTTTATGCACTTGCAAATTTGTATGCCATTAACTGGGGTACTTTCGGCGTGTGAGCGCATATCTGCCAGTTTATGCACGTACTCCACGGCTCCGTCGGCATTAACCGAGATTCAGGGACAGAACCTTTGCCTGGTAATGTCCATTCTGGGTAGGTTTCACGCCACACTCGGCCAATTGCGGGGCATAATACCTTTCACTATGTTCACCGTAATACTAATTTGGGTTAAAATTTACTAATATACAATATTGCTGCTAAAGAACCAAGTTTCTTTTGATGCTGTATTGAGAGAGACAGCGCGGAGGGAGGGGTAGGGGTGTAGACGAATGGTGCACCAACAGAAGTTTAATTTAGGATTTTATGCGCACCACACAACAGATAGGAATGAAGTAAATTACATTAATTTGCTTGTAGGGGTTGAAAATTTTACAGTTGATATAGATACAAACTCTCTGCGCCCATGTAATTGTATTGTTACTTCCGAACATAAAATCAAATATATAATCATAGAGTATATCATACAAACATTGTATATGTACATGTATACATACATATATATATATACACACACACACACACACAATACACATATATATATATATATATATATATATATATATATATATATATATATATATATATATATATATATAGTGATACAGGGAACAGGGAAATACTCCAGGAAGCATATCCAGAGGAAGACGGACGAAAACCACACATGACTAGGCTGTCTTATTTATTTTAAAACCAACGTTTCGTAATTTTGTACTGAATTACATCTTCAGGGCTGTGCACAAGAAAAGATAAAAACATAAGAACAGTTATAAGTACAGTCTTAGAATACGTTTAAAATGTTACAGTAAAATGAAATAAATAAGAATAAAAACACAACCAACCTAGAGGTGAAACAGTATGTAACTAAATGGAAAGAAGCCACCACAGTAAGGAGTTAAGATAAATACAGTTGACCAGCGGATGTATGAGTATTTAGTGATGGTACAAGTTGTTTGATAAATAACGACTCTAAGATTGTTAAGTCTTGAGGGTTGGCAGTATGACCGATGACGCTAAAATCTTTGTTCTCAATGTAGGTTTTACATTGTTTTGAATGGTTCCTGATGTTGGAGTGCTCTGGGTTTGAGATTCTGCTACCTGTGCGGAAACTAATTCCTGAAGTGAATCAATGCGCACCTTAAGAAGCCTACTGGTGGATCCCACGTAAATCCCTGAAATACATTTAGGGCAAGTATATTTGTAGATGACACCAGAGGACATATAAGGACACAGCTGATCCTTTACCTTAAACAAAGAGCCAATACTTAGAGGATTTTTGGGAATTAATTTGGCTGATATGGCTGGGAAATGTTCATGAATAATTTTTCGTAAATCTTTTTGAAAGGTTAAGTCACTGATATATGGAAAGGTTGCAAAGAAATTCATTTTTTGTACTGTTAGGACTTCAGGTCTTTTAGAAAAATGCTTATTTAGTAACTGATTTAACTTTCTATATACTAGCCTGGAAGGAAAACAGTTACCTCTAAAGAAGTTAACTAGAAATAAAACCTCATTATGAAAGGCATTCCAGTTAGATGTGAGGACCAGTGCTCTATTAAGAAGGGTAAAAATGGAATTAATTTTAAAATTAAAATAACAGCTGCTATAAATATATATATATATATATATATATATATATATATATATATATATATATATATATATATATATTATATATATATATATATATATATATATATATATATATATATATATATATATATATATATACATATATGTGTGTGTGTGTGTATATGTATGTATATATTAAAAGGATTTATAAAGCTCCCAGGAAGGACGTAAAGTTGATGAAATTAATTAGACTGTGTTAACGAGAAGCAGATGAAAGAGCGGTTTGCTAAAATGGCAAGAAAAGGGGTCATATCTTCGGTACATTTGATCATTATCTAGTCGACGAGTGAGACACGTAGGGAGTAGTTCTAATTACAGAGAAACGCAATCAAGAAAACCGAACTTGATTAAAAGGAATTTAAAATGGCCTATTAGCAGAGAAGTGATAAAAAGTCGGAGGATAATTAATGTCACAAATAAAAGGAGAATATAAGTATGCAAAATTAACTGAGGTAGTCACATATTTTATTGTTTACAAAAAATAGGAAATTTACCGTCTAAAATATACTGACATTTTAATCTTGAAAGTTAAGACCGGCATAATAATTCCATCCTAACAGGTAAAACCTAATTGCTTAGTAAGCACTTGTGCTGTAGTCTGCGTCACTTTCCTAAGGAGTTTGTTCTGTCGCCTGAATATTTTTCAACAGGATTTAATGTGCTTGCAAAGTTTGTTAGCTCATTACAAAGGAGTGTTTAACCATCGAGTGATACAAATTTAATTTACTAACAAAGAAGAGGTGAAAGCATCATTAGTGTCGGCTTCATCTCAGGAATTAAAGAAGACATGCTTTGAATTATACGGCGAAAAGTTGCATAATTATTTAGTATATCGCAAGAAGAGTACGAACATAAAACCTTGCACTTACAAGCTGCACTGAATTCGTGGAAGGTAACATCGGAAAATGGAACTTTTTCATTTATCTTTGTATTTAGCTCTGCTACAAGGACACGTTTTCTCCTCGTACTATTTCATATTTGAAAAATGTACATAAACATGAGATTTACATTTACAGTGAGCCCCGCTAAGCGTCTTTTTCAGTTGATGGCATTGTTTGTTTTCACCAATATATACATAAATAAACTTTCTTGTAATTTTTTTACCAAGATTATTATTATTATTATTATTATTATTATTATTATTATTATTATTATTATTATTATTATTTATTATTATTATTATTATTATTATTATTATTATTATTATTATTATTATTATTAGTAGTAGTAGTAGTAGTAGTAGTAGTAGTAGTAGTAGTGGTCGGAAAAAAAAAATATATATATATATATATATATATATATATATATATATATATATATATATATATATATATATATATATATTATCAATAATTAAATTTATCCTTTACGTATGTCCAGATGATTACTAAAGAATCTGTATGTATAGAAATTGACAAAATGTGTTAATATACTGACTATCAATTAAAAGAACCTCATAAATGCAGTGCTACTGTCTCGGTGATCTTAGAAGCCTGTAAGATGACACCACTTTGCTTTGATGGCAGTTGTGGGTCGAAAATTTCCTTTGTAGTCAAGGGACAAGTTCCTCGAATGGGGACTCCAGACTTCTTCCTCAGGCACTTACGAGTCGTATGCGGCCTTTCTATGAAGCTGGGAAATTGTGTCACGAAATGACATCGACTATTACTGGAAAGACGACAGTTTACAGAAAGGAGTAAAGCAAAGATTACTAAGTCATAGATACCTTTGACACTAATGGCGACCAGAGAGAGAGAGAGAGAGAGAGAGAGAGAGAGAGAGAGAGAGAGAGAGAGAGAGAGAGGTGGAGGTGGAGGTGCCAAGGGAGGTACTATGCTTCT
The DNA here is from genome assembly GCF_040412425.1 of Macrobrachium rosenbergii. Taxonomy (NCBI): domain Eukaryota; kingdom Metazoa; phylum Arthropoda; class Malacostraca; order Decapoda; family Palaemonidae; genus Macrobrachium; species Macrobrachium rosenbergii. The sequence continues at coordinate 71,529,756 of NC_089744.1, read as the reverse complement.
TGTTACTAGTAACAGTAGCAATTTTTTCTTTTGGAATCTACTTCAGATGAAGCGTTGAAAATTCTCTTCCTCGTAATAGTAACTTTTTTTCCCGTTATTCACGTCCATTTATAATTCAGCATATTAACACCTGTTTATAAATTACCAATATGTCCTAAACGTTACCAAATGTGGTTTAAAGTCACAATTTTTTCGCTTTGCTTGCGGATTTTTTTAGTGTATTTTTATGTGTTGTAATTTACTGTATAAATTACACACTATTTTAGCTTGATCGTAATGGCTATAATTTATATTACATAGTAATCTATTCAATAATTATCCACTAAATTTAGTCATAGGGATACTTAAATCTCTTATGAAGGTTCCCTCCGATAGTGGAAGCTTGGAATATCTTTTTACGGTAGACTCAATTCCTTCTGTAAGACCCCAGCTGTGGCAGCTATTTTTTTTTTCTGTTATTAAATTTACCAAATGGAACAAAGTAGCTGAGAGCCAGGGCAGGATAACAAGGTTACAAAAGAGCCCTCAGCTTTTACAATACTAACACCTTTTCAAAACGGGACCGTGTCCTATAAAAAAATCGTTAAAAGACTTATTGTGTTAGAATCGAAACAAGAAATAAAGATAATTATGCATCAAGGAATACTAAACTTCTGTGCTTTAAACGCTGGGATGCCATATGTTTTAGTATTAGTTAGGGAAGGGGATAAAGCTTCCATTCCGATCGATCGATCGATAGAGAGAGAGAGAGAGAGAGAGTCGAGGAGATATATTATTAAAGTAAGAGAGGAAAAAATTATAATACGTCATAACAAACTCAGGGAATTCGTTTTCTGACTAGGAAAAAAGGAAAAATAGTTGACAATGACAAGAACGGTAACTAAAGACAAAGGAAAAAAAGTGAAGAAAAACACAGAATAAGTTAAAGAAGGAAAAACTGAATCGACATAGAAATAAATACGTCGAAAGAAAATAAAATGACAAGACGTTAATGAGGAGAGTCAGTAACGTGGACTGGTCAATATTATTGTTCCAATACACTCGCTCAGATATAAAGGAAATCGTTAATCCAAAATCACGCCAATTACCTCAGCTTCACGTGGTTCATATGGCGTATATGGGACAAATTATTTTTGGGCCAATTCTTGAAAGGCCTTCCAATGCATTGGCTGCCTCTCAATGACGGGCCGTGTTATTGCGACAAGTCACTTTGTCGCTTCAGTCAAGACACAAGATCACCCTCCATTGCGTCCATAATAAAGGGTGTTTTAGAACAAGGTGTATCTCTTGAATTAATGTCAATAGAAGTGACCTTTACTAAAATACAGAAATTAGAAAGGAAAATAATGATAAAATGAAAATCAGAATTCAGTCTGAATGTAAAAATATAAAGCCTCCATAATTAAAAGTTTTCCATTTCAGTCTGTTGCAGCTTTATAACGATTTCAAAACGAGGATTTTTTTTTATTTGAAGTTTCCTGTTTTTGTAAGCATGTATTGCCTGATGCAGCAGACTTTGTTATAAGTGGATACTTACTGAAGTGCTCGTTGAAGTAGCTAATTTCAGTAAATTTTAGGTAAACAAAACAGCAGCCGTCCCTAGACAGAAGAAGCGGAAGGAGTTTACTGGCAAGAAAGGAACGAATTCCAATTATTGTAATTTCCCACTTAAGTGCTGAGTGGCTGCCTGACACTTAGGGCCCCTGTGAAAGGCCTAATGCTCTCTCGCCTTAACTGGATATTGGTCCTGTTGTAGTAACAAGCGTATCCAAAGATGTGAGAAAATCAAGAAGTTAAGAGGGCATTATAGTTACTATGATTACTTGCACTGATATATTTCACTCTACGTCAATTAGCTCTGACTCCCTGTTATCTTTCACACCAATACACCTTCAGAAACTCAACTGACCGAAGGCTGCATTCACTTTAGGCACCATCCGTCCATTTGCATCGTTTATTCTGAGATCCATTTGTTCATTAACCATTCCATCGGAGTTTACTTCCCTGCGGACCAACTCACATTCTCTGTTAACTCCTTCCTTTTATTCAATCCTCTGTTTTCAATACTTACTTTGTTTATAAACACACACACACACACACACGCACATATATATATATATATATATATATATATATATATATATATACACACACACATATATATATATATATATATATATATATATATATATATATATATATATATATATATATATATACATATATATATATATATATATATATATATATATATATATATATATATATATATATATATATATATATATATATATATATATATATATATATCTGTTGTATCTAAGCCTGCTTTATATTTACTACAGTAGTTTTTACTGGAAACGCCAATCAGAGGTAATTAGATAAATAAGTTTGCAGTAATGCACTTGGGGTTGCGTGCGTGCGTGTGGTCCAGTACATTTTCTAGTCAACGAAGTTGAAGTTATTTATAGGGCGCGTTCCCTTTCAATCTTTATTCGAGAAAGAAATCCTGTGTCGGACGAGACCATTTGCATTCATTTGCAGGTCCGTGCTTTTCCAGCTAAGTGCAGATATCGTTACAAAGAAGCCTGTAATTTACTCAAAGGCCTTTTACCAGGATACTCTTACTCACTAGTGCGTTGTCATATAGACGCTAAGATCAGATTACCGGTTATGCACTGTCATTTTCTTTTTTGATTTGTTTTGTTGTCTTCAGTTAAAATAATCATACATAATCAGCAGAAAGACTTCTAACAACACGTACTATAAACTTGATTACCAGAGAAGGTGTCACTCTCTGTCATGGAAAATGTGGATGTTATATAACTTTTATTCAGTCGAAATCCAGTGTTAATGTGGTTCAAATCTAATGTGATCATTTTGCAATTCTGTAAATAAGTTAACAATTCACAATTACTTCCTTTTACCAGAGTTCAGCCTTGATTACAGGAATCCTAGTTATGGCTCATAGGTTATTCTAAGGTTTATTTTTGCTTGCCCTGTGCATTTCGATATTCCTTTGATGGAATATGTTTCGTTCGTCTGAATGTCAACAGTATTCAGGGAATTTAGTCTTCCAGCAAAATTGTTTACATTTGGGTGACATTTACAAATACAAGAATGCAACAAGGAATCGGCATAAATAAAAAGAATGACATTAAAAGAATGCTTTAGCAAATATGATAAAGCACACCCATAACGTTTTCAGAAAGCCATTTCATAGTCTGGAAAAAAGTTAAGTGTACCTTAGTTTTACCAGACCACTGAGCTGATTAACAGCTCTCCTAGGTCTGGCCCGAAGGATTAGACTTATTTTACGTGGCTAAGAACCAGTTGGTTACTTAGCAACGGGACCTACAGCTTATTGTGGAATCCGAACCACATTATAGTGAGAAATGAATTTCTATCACCAGAAATAAATTCCTCTAACTCTTCATCAGCCGGCCGGAGATTCGAACTCGGGCCTGGCGAGTGCCAGTCCACATCTCTACCGACTCGTCAAACGAAGAGCTTTCACAGTCTGGAAGCAGATGAATAAAATACCTCTGGTAGTCTAATATCGCGATACCACAACAGAATATGGATGCTGGTATACGAAAATGTAGCACATATTAAGAAGTTATTGACTTCAAAGGTAAAGGGAGGTCTTCCTGTTGACACAGGTGAAAAATCCTGGTCATGTTTATAAATTAAAAAGCAAATAACAAATAAATATTATTCTGTTTTTTGCTTTGGTTATCTGTTTCCTTATAAATACACAATACCTTCTATAAGAATTTGTCTAGCAAGTTTATAATCTTTATGCTTAATTTCATAACACTGTGTGAATAATAATAATAATAATAATAATAATAATAATAATAATAATAATAATAATAATAATAATAATAATAATAAATGTTCATACTTTTTTACATGAATTTGCAGTCCCTCGTATGAACACCTAACAGTGGAATAGTACGCAGTCAAACGCTATTCCATATTCTAGTCGTATTATGCAGTTAGCTTCGTCCCACCTCTATGTTAATAATTACTAATTTCTTCAACAATTTCTGAATTCTTGAGTTATGTGATGTGTCCATATCTTTTAGGATTTCATATGCTAAATTAATGTTAGTATTTTCAACCAACTAAGAGTTACATATGGCTTATCAACATACCAATTTCACGCCCTCTAGCCTCAGCAGTTTTTAAGATCTGGGGCGGACAGAAAAAGTGCGGACGGACAGACAAAGCAGACACAATAGTTTTCCTATATAGGAAACTAAAAAGGGATCTTTAAACGTCCAAGCGAAAGGAGGAGAAAACAAACAAAATGAATTCCTTTTAGTCATGTGGCCCTGGGGTTACACGTCGTCACCTTTCAAGCGAATGATTTTGGCGACTCCGGGATTCAAAGCTCGGCGCTTTCATAGAACGGGATGCGAGATGCAGCCAAGTGGCTGCTCGAGCAGAAAAGGCTAAAACGAGCTGTCTTTTTTATTTTGCTAGACATAATTATTATCATTATAATGACGCAACAAATCTACAAAATATGTTGAAATTAAATTCATTTAAAAAAAAAAAAGTTCTGAAGTCCATACACAGTTCTTACAATGAATTTAATTTGTTTGTAATTGTCATCACCATGAAGAGCAGCTATATTCTATGCAACAGAAGGGAAGTATTATGATTATATATATATATATATATATATATATATATATATATATATATATATATATATATATATATATATATATATATGTATGTATACACACACACACACACACACACACACACATATATATATATATATATATATATATATGTATGTATTTCTAATAGCCACAATGCCCTCTTAACTTCTCGAATTTTTTCGCTTTTTGGATATGCTTGTAACTACGAAGCCGAAAATATCCAGACGGAAGAAATTGAAGAGCCTGTGAATAGCGGTCGCGAGAATCGAACCCGCGTTACCATATTCAAGGAGGTCACGTTGCCGACCTGGCTACGAGAAGGATAAAAGTCTATCGCCTCTCGTACATACATATACCTGTCGGTTTCAGATATATTTTGTTAGAGCTGGAATATGTGTCTGGTAAAAGTGACCAGTAGATTCTACATATATATTTCAGCCCAAAAAGCAATAAAAACGATTGCCCACTTGGCTACGATGGTGAGGATGGGTCTATTCCAGCTCTAACAAAATATATCTGAAACCGACAGGTATATGTATGTACGAGAGGCGATAGACTTTATCCTTCGTAGCCAGGTGGCAACTACTTCCTTGTGGATATGGTAACGCGGGTTCGATTCTCGCGACCGCTTTTCACAGGCTCTTCAATTTCTTCCGTCTGGATATTTTCGGCTTCGTAGTTACAAGCATATCCAAAAAGCGCGAAGAATTCGAGAAGTTAAGAGGGCATTGTGGCTATTAGAATTACATATGTGTCTGGTAAAAGTGACCAGTAGATTCTACATATATATTTCAGCCCAAAAAGCAATAAAAACGATTGCCCACTTGGCTACGATGGTGAGGATGGGTCTATTCCAGCTCTAACAAAATATATCTGAAAACGACAGGTATATGTATGTACGAGGCGATAGACTTTATCCTTCTCGTCAGCCAGGTCGGCAACGTGACCTCCTTGTGAATATGGTAACGCGGGTTCGATTCTCGCGACCGCTATTCACAGGCTCTTCAATTTCTTCCGTCTGGATATTTTCGGCTTCGTAGTTACAAGCATATCCAAAAAAGCGCGAAGAATTCGAGAAGTTAAGAGGGCATTGTGGCTATTAGAATTACATATGTGTAAGTAAAAGTGACCAGTAGATTCTACATATATATATATATATATATATATATATATATATATATATATATATATATATATATATATATATATATATATATACATATCTTGAGATATGTGTGCATGTGTGTGAAAATCCACGAACATCTTTACTGTCTTCTGTTTCCATACGGCTTTTCGACTTTGTGACCGAAAGATTGTTATAACAGATGTGGAATAAACTTTAGCAGGAAGACGTTCTGGTTAATGATCGCACTGAGTGAAAAAGCTCAGAAAAAGTATTGTGGTTGCTTGATATCTCTAATTATTGGGAAACTTAGTTATCTTATTACGTAATATTAGCTGTTATTATAATAAATGTTATTGGCTGTAAGGACTTGCGTCTGCAGAACAAGCAAAAATTCAATTAACTTTCTAAAATATATTCAATTCATGAAAAGAGAAGATCAAGGGTCAAGAGAAATAAAGTAAAATGCAAGAATAATCTATCCCCCATTTCGTTGCTTTATTTCGAAAATATTCCTCGATGCTTGCTTCCTATTCTTACCTCTTCATCCTCTTCAGAGTCTTAGAAAAAGAGTCCTCTAGAAAAAAGTGAGAGAGAGAAATGAGATTCGATGTATGAGATACAAAAGAAAAGAAAAAGACAAAGAAGAGGGAAAATGTCTTCAGCGATCAGGGACGACCAGAAAAATTTTGGAGAATCAAGAGAAAAGGAATAAGAAGGAACATGAAAAGGCAAAAAAAAAAAAAAAAAAAGGAAAAGGGGTACCATTATGATAAAAAACGAAATTAGGATATTCGTAATCTAAATAAGACGGGAACTACAAAACGGAAATCTCAAGTAATGCAATTAGTGTCGCTACCCAAGTACTCTGCATTATTCCCGTTTTCTGTCTTAGAGACTATAATGAGATTATTACAATTACCAAAATACTCTGCATTATTTTCGTTGTATTTCGCTAAATAAAAATAACGGCCATTTTCTTGAAAACTCATTCATAATACACCAGTAAACGAAGGAATGAAAAATTCTGTATTTAGCTCACGACTCTAAGTTCTTTCTTAAATTATGGGAAGTATTTAAAAAGCTTTATAGGGATCTTATAATTAGTTCTCAAGTAACCCTCCTGATAAACAGACAGATAAGTGTAGTAAGGAAAAAATAACAGGGATTACACAACGATGGTATTTTTACTCCTTTCGGTTCAAAAAACCTCGTTTATATCGAATTTACTTTACCTTGGAAGTAACGTATACCCACAGGGGACTGTGTATGACAAGCAGTCCTGCCTCGAAGGGAATTCGATGTTGTTATACCTTTTTTGCGTTGAAACAGTGGTGACAGGAGCTTCTTTCACTCAGCTGTAAGAAAACATATAAGTTTACTTTTTTCTGTAGGATATTGTGCACGGAAGGTATCGGAAAGCGTTGGAGTACTTTAAGTGAAGTGACTTCTCATCGATTTTCATTCGATAATAAAAAAAAATACTTGAAAGTTAGAGCAAAAAACATCACTTTTGGCCATATTGTCGCTGCAGGGCCAAAAGGTTGTCCTAACAGGGCTTTTATTTATGAGTTTTTTTTCTGCCCCTTTATTCGCTTTTCAAGTTGTACCTAATATCTAATCTCCCGCCTTGAGTGAAACATTTTAGCTGATTCTTCCATACACCTTTATTACTCAAGAATTTTTAACGACAGATCTGCAAGAAGTCGGAAGAGGACAAAAATCAAAATGCATACCATACGGACTTAATGTGTTTTGTGTAATATCTTACAAAATTTAATTATCTGGTGCACTTTTGTAGATAAACAAAATCCTGGGACCTTTTGCCGGTGAGCAACCAGAGATCAAAATCTCTAATCAAAATGATTTTCAAAGGACAAATGTATCTACACATATATATATATATATATATATATATATATATATATATATATATATATATATATATATATATATATATATATATATATATATATATATATATATACACACACATACATACTGGATACTTGTTCACAACAACTACGGAGAAATTTCATAACCAAGTGACATAAAAACAATGTACTAATAACACCCATTTTTCGTCTTATTTTCCCCCGCTCTCAGCAAATCATTGTTGAGTAAATTGAATGCAAATGTAATCTGTTCAATAACAGCAATGAAAAAAAAAAACATGTTTAGCAGAAATTGTCCACAAAAGAGTGGAAAATTTTATGGTAAAATCCCAGGTATAGACTATGATTCACTCATAAGGGTTAGACGCGTAAGGCATTAAAAATCAGAATGCATAAAACTAAATAGCCAGATAGGACTACCTAAGAATGATGCTATTTTTAATTGGTCCCGTAGTTTGTATCAGAAAAATGATTAAGAAACGATTGCATTTCATATGTAATCGCCATGAAAATTAACCTATACTTACGTAATAGGTTTAGACTTACCTCTAAAAATCAAGATAACAAATATCGCCGAAGAAAAAGCATGGACATCTTTCCAGACCTGATCTGCGTGCAACTTCATTTTCGATTACCAATAGAAGTCGACGCCTTTTGCTTACCTGCAGATAGAAAATGAACTATTGGTGCTTTGGCCATCGTAACCCAAATTTTGTATCTGAGAAGACATATTATATATATTGTATTTTTTGTTTGTTTCTGTTTAATCTGAACGACAAGCCTATTATTGATCCATTAAAGTATCCATTTCAAAGATTAGATGGAAAATGTTTCGCGATACTAAAACATTTCAATGTGTTTAACATTCTTTTATAACGTTGCAAGACAACGATGAACCAGGAGAGCGAATCAGCAAATAACATTTGCACGACAGATTACTCAACGAGATTGCCACTATCAATGACTTCCTCCATTACTTTAAGAGGGAGAGCACTTCACTCGCCAGCTTTAAAGAACGGTTTTAGTCTGTCTCTTAATTTCACAGCAACAACTATACATAATAATTGACAAAAATAGCAAATCATTCATCAAATATCTCGCCAATGCAGAAGTTTCAAGTAGAGTGGAATCGGTAATGATTACTTTAATTATTTAGAGAAAGATTTTTTTTTACGAATTGTTACTTTGTTTAATGAATTTTAACTAATTTCCAAGTTATAAACTATATTTATACTTGAAAGTTCTGAAAATCATGTGATTTATGAAAACCAAGTAAATACCGATCCCATCTCTGTATCGTTTACGCGGTGAAAAGCCTTCGTAGATTTGATGCCCCGTTGAATTGAGGAGCAAGCAGTCTTTGATCAGCCAGGAAATAACACCTGCGTCTCCTGCGATGATCAATAAAGGCCTTCAGAATCGAAAAGCAACAAACACCTCCATCATCATACTTTCTTTCTAGTGACCAAGGTAGATTTGTGCAGTCTCTTCGCCACAAAGGGGTCTTGGTTTCACGTATCGTTCTAAAGTAAATTTTATATGGTAAAAACGATCGTTTCTATGAAATTAATAATAATAATAATAATAATAATAATAATAATAATAATAATAATAATAATAATAATAATAATAATTAGGAAGGAGACCTCTCTCATTAAAACTCATGGCTGTGTCAGAAGAGTTTAATTCATTATAAAATTTTTCCTTTTTTCTAATGAAGGAAATTATTAGAAAAATAGAGGAATTTTATCATTGATTAAACTCTTCTGATGCACCGTAACAACAACAACAACAACAACAACAATAATAATAATAATAATAATAATAATAATAATAATAATAATAATAATAATAATAATAATATTTAGGAAGGAAAAGCTCTCGTACATGTTTAATAAAAATTATAGCCGCATCAGTCCCTGACAATTAATCCTGTATTTACTGATTAGGTACTGATTAGGTACCTGCGGAAATTAATTAGCAAACATATGCAAATAAAAAGTGACATGACTACAATGACCATGACATTAATGAGTGCAAGACTAAAGCTGATGGTTAGAAAACATTGAATACTGCCATTTCTCCCACTCATCCCACCCCCCACCCCTACCCCATCGCCCCAGTAAAAAATAAAGGAAAAAATTGAACAACAAAAGAATATCGTTGATAAAATTGCATATTATTAACGAAGTGAAGAAGAATATCGTTAGTGACGTGAAGAGGAAGAATATTAGGAAGCATAGAAGATTATTGTTAATAAGGAGGAGAAGAGTATTGTCATTAAAGTTCATATAATATTTTCGTTATTATTACAAAGAATTTAGTTTATATTGCAGATATCGGCTAGTCAACCACGTTTGAAGCCAACAATATAGAATGGGGAGGTTTGAACTTGAAAGCTAAGTAATCGAAAGAGTCTGATCTTCAAGAGCTGGAAACTGAGGAAATTCATGGGTAAAAAGAGGACAGAGATAAAGATAAAAATGCAAAAGAAAAAAGCAAGACTCTAATCCTTGTACCAGGGATGGATATAAACTCGTCATCTACTTAATCAGCTTGCTTCCCAAACGCATGGCCTAAAATTAAAGAGCTGATAATTTAAAGATCAAAATACAGTAGACAGAATACTGGGAAGGAGAATATTTCCATGAATAGTCAGTAGAGAACTGTCGGAGATATCGGGTATTGTGCATGTGGAGAGGCTGTCCAATAAACATGAGATTCGAGGAGTTACGAAAAAACTGGAACTTTTTCAAAGCTGGGCGATAATGAAACACCTCGAGTCTTCCAATTCAAAAACAATTTTGGAGTATTTTTGCCTCTCAGTAGAATAAACGTAGACGAAATGCATTTCCTTGATGAGAGATAGATTTAAGAGAGTATCTGGTTGTCATACGGACGAAAGCAGAGCAAAATCTTAATGATGGTATCTGCTATGCGTTCTGCATCTCATCGTCTCGAAACCTATAACAATATTTATCATTTTATTGTAGACTGATTGGCAGGGTGACCTATCTTTCAAATCCCGGTGACACTATACAGAAGTGAGTTGCTTACAATCATCAAGCGAGTACCATAATTCTAAGTGTGAAAACTAACACTGAATATTCTGAATTTTAATAAGACTTATGGATAAAGGGACAGTATAAATAAGACCGTGTGTAGT
>NC_089744.1:71488392-71513393 GCF_040412425.1 Macrobrachium rosenbergii | reverse complement strand
TTTTGTCTGTCCTATTCATTCGGCAATGTATTCAATTTTCAGAAAGACTTCCCTCATGGTCTAGCATGGACAAACATTTTTATAGCCTTGCTGTTTTAATTTTAAATTAAACTCCTTGAGATCTTGAGCACTTTTAATATAGGCTAACCTGGTTTGGTTTTGTCCTTCCTGTCTTTGTTTACTCAGTGAATCGACAAGAAGTGTTTTTTGAAAAGGGATCAGAGTTGCAGTGCGCAATACCTATTTAAATAAATTTCTGAAAATTGATAAAGTTTTTCGGCGATATACCTGGTATTTTCCACTGTAATTTTTTCCATTGTTTCCTGAAGCCATGACATTTTTTAATTAAATCCTATGATATTTTTCGATTTTTTTTATGAATAATTAATATTGAATAATGAAATTCATATTTTTTTATTCCCGTAAGTAAGTAAAGGGCTTGAAAAGTGAAGAGTAAGTAAATTTATAAAAGCTAATATCAAATTGTTATTCCAGTACAAAGACACAAATTACGATATCCACTTATTTTCGCATTATATTCTTTTATTTTATTTGCTTGATTGTGATCAGACATTGACTAAAGTTCACGTAATTTTTTTGCTATCACTGCACATTCTTTTTTTTGTTGTGCTAATGGGAACCTTTTGTTTTGGGGGTAATTCATTTGTCTAAGTCTAAGTTATTAGTTTTTTTTTAATCTCAAAAGTTTTCAAATTTTCGAGAACACGCCAAAAGATTGTGAATAAAGCCAGAAATTTACATTAGAATTTGGTATTATAATATTTTTTATTTCAAGTGTATGAAAAGGTTATCCCCTAATGAAATTTAACCTTTTATCTTTGTTTCTTTTTATTCTCAAGTGTAAGTAAGGATTGATACCAAGATTGTGCAACTGGCCCATTGTTTGGAAGTGAAATAACTTCTGTGTTTTATGACTGATTATCTAATGTGAATTAAACCTGGAGATTCTTTTGTTTTGATCAAAATCATTTTTATCTCAGACGTTGACTAAAATATTTCAAGGTCTTTAATTTTTTGTCGCTATCACCATATTTGATATAACTTTTTTGATTTTTCAAGTAGGGGTTTGATATAATTTTATTTTTAAAACTTAATTTCATTATTTGAGTACATAGTTTCAAATAAATTAACATAATCCAATTCAGTAATTGTCTGTATTCTGGCTGAAGTAAAGTATATTTTTGAATCTTGAGTTATTGTTTATACATAACATAGCATAAAATACAGTCATCAGTACATTAATTCTCATATATATATATATATATATATATATATATATATATATATATATATATATATATATATATATATATATATATATATATATATATATATATATATATATATATATATATATATATATATATATATATATATATATATATATATATATATATATATATATATATATATATATATATATATATGTATATATATATATATATATATTGAAGTTCAACTGGACGTTCAGAATTCATTTACATAGAGAATTAAACATAGAAAACAACAGTAATACAGAAAGCGAGGTGTCCTTTCAAATAACAAAGTTTCAGTACGCTAACTTCTTTACTCTTAAAGTTATTGTCAGCATATCAAATTTCATGACAGAATATTTAACTTTCATCCTTTTTGCAAGAACTACGCAGAAATAATAACTAAATTATATTATAAACTCATAATTATTTCAGGTCAAAATCTTGAGGAACATAATGTCTTCTTGCATAAAAGAAAGAGAAAGGGATGCTTTGTCTTGAAAGCTCTTAGCTCATAATTTGATGATAATTCGATATATATTGTCATTATTTGTAATCTTTGAAGATTAGCGTAACTCATGCTATCATCAATTTCAAAAACGATATGGACTGTTATGGTCTAATATCAAAGAGTAGAGAGAGAGAGAGAGAGGCTGTCTGTAATACCATCACCGTAAATAATTATCGTGCGTAATTATGAAAGTCGTACATCCGTTCTGTTTTTTTATTGTCAACAGACCGTTTTATATTCGAACAGATAAAGGGCAACATTTGCTTAATCGTTTCAGAACGAAATTATGCATTACACTATATCCATAAATTTCTCATATTAATAAGTTTTGCTTTGCAATAATTTACTCTGAAATATTAATTATTTTTTCATTTATTTTTAATTACTTATACGAAACACCCTTGGCTAATGAAAACAATTGTTTGTAGCAAAATGGAAGCCAATAACTAAGTTCCACTGATTAATTCCCAAATTTTTACATTGAAGTTATTTATTCCAGTAATTAAAAATGATACGTTTTCAACATATGTTGATTATGCATGAATTGTACAATATTTTTTTATTTCATAATAATACTAATACCAATATATTCCAAATTACATATATATATATATATATATATATATATATATATATATATATATATATATATATATATATATATATATATATATATATATATATATATATATATATATACATATATATATATATGTGTGTGTATGTGCGTGTGTGTGTTTGTGTGTGTGTTTGCGTGTGTACGTCTGCATATGTATGAGTGTGTGTTACTGTGTGTGTCTGCGTGCGCGTGAGTGTGTGCCTAGGTGCGCGTGTAAATGTGCATGCTGGGAACCTTTTATTTCCTTCAGGGATAATCTCAGAAAAGCTAGAGCGTCTTCCCGGGTCTCGTTTTTTACGATAAGATCTCGAAAACTTCGCGTGCTTTGAATCGGCTAGAACCTGAGTTCTACCCCAGAGAGAGAGAGAGAGAGAGAGAGAGAGAGAGAGAGAGAGACCACCACAATAGTTTTGGGTTTTATCATCTATGCACCTTGTATTTATAGTATGATTACTTAGAGGGTTATCACCGTCGTATTTGGCGTGATGCCTGCTTTGCGCGGAACATAATTTATATTTTCCACTCTCACAATGTATGACAGATCATTATACCCGGTTGCGCATCTACTAGCTCCCGGGTTCTACTTTAGTGTCACCATAACATGAAAATTATCTTTTTCTGCATTATCGTAATGTGATATAAAATAATAATGAGTCTTCACGTCGTGTGCTAGCGAAACTCAAAATCATGCTTATCTCAAATACAGATTACATCAAGGTCTCTAGACCTTGGATTACATATCACCATCTCGGAGGCGCAACAACAAACCAGTGAGGTGTGGTAGTTTTTTGCATGACACACCTGAAACAATGACCCCTAATGAATAGCCTATTGAATGGATGTTATATATTTTCTTCATATAACTGTTTCAGTCTCGTTTTTTTTGAGGCTGCATCGTTAAAATAAAGTAGCATTTACCAGAGAGATATAGAGTACAGAGTTAGAGAGAACTATAAATGCACCACACTAGTTTTGGGTTTTATCTAATGTCCCTTGTCTTATCTGAAATTTCTTATCACCATTTATTTGGCATATATTTATACATATACATAATTTTTATTTCCCACATGGTTAAGCGGCACACTACACGAGGTCTACTATATATAGTATATATATAAATGGTATTGTCTAGTCTATAACATGCCAAATACTAATGAGTATCATGTATGTATAGCAAATCTCGAAGTCACGGGGCGCAATACAGATTGCATATCACCATCTCAGAGGCGCAGCAACAAACCAGTATTTATATCACGAAAACAATGATATGAATATAAAATGCTATAGTGTAGAATATTTCATTCTTTATGCATATATAAAATATATATATATATATAGTGTTTCAACACATCTTATATAAAGCAACATCACCGAAATATGTTACGATATATGTGTTAAAGTAAAGATAAAGAGTGTGCATAGCGGATCACATGAACCCACCTGCCCTACTAACATGCATTCATAAACACACACATGATCAGTATGGCAACAAATGGCATTGCTAACGTGCATCTTTTCTTAAACTATAACAGCGACTCAAGAAGATAAGATCTGCATTGCGTCCGTTGAAACAAACCATTTGTATGCAGAACCTTTTCAGAGTTACAGACGAAGCTCGACAAATGTTGCAGTGTTGACATACTTCACTTCCCCTCTCTGATAACCGGTCAATAATCCCTCTGACTATGGCCATTTCAATCCTGTTTAACATAATTTATGCTTCTCTTCACCTTTGATGTTTCAGATTGTCCGCATTTATGCTTCTCTTTGAACTCTGTCATATTTCTCTTTTATAGCGGCACATACCTCTAGGCCATTAATCATTCGGTTGCTTGCTTGCAGAGGTGTTTGTTGCTTTTCGATTCTGAAGGCCTTTTTAATCATCGCAGGAGACGCAGGTGTTATTTCCTGGCAGATTAAAGATTGCTTGCTCCTGAATTCAACGGGGCATCAAATCTACGAAGGCTTTTCACCACGTAAACGATGCAGAGATGGGATCGGTATTTACTTGGTTTTCATAAATCACATGATTTTCAGAGCTTTCAAGTATAAACATAGTTTATAACTTGGAAATTAGTTAAAATTCATTAAACAAAGTAACAATTTGTAAAAAAAAAGTTTTTTGTATTATTATTCTCTCTAAACAATTAAAATAATCAATACCGATTCCATTCTACTTGAAACCTCTGCATTGACGAGATATTTGCTATTTTTGTGAATGATTTGCTATTTTTGCCAACCGTTCTTTATGTATATGTTGTTGCTGGAAAATTAAGAGAAAGACTAAAACCGTTCTTTAAAGTTTATGAGTGAAGTGCATTTTCCTTATTCTTTAAAATTCTTCGTTGGATCAGAGAATGATGTTATTTCTAATTCGCGCTCAAATGTCTTTATTTATGAATGTTAAGACCTGGTTATTTCGTTGTCTTGCAACGTATATATGGATGAAAAGAATGTTAAACAAAAATGAATATATATTGTCTTTCACCCTTTTTTTTGTAATGGAGACTCTTCAATAAAAACTAAGTCCAAAATTGATGGTCGAACTTATGCTTAGTAATCAAAAGTAAATAATCTAATCATCAGATTTATATTTACTTAAACTATTATGTTTTGCAATTACAACATCCAGAAAGAAAAGTTAGAACTCAAAATTTCATTGATGGCGAACTTATGGTCGTAATCAAAAGACTTGTCTATTTACAAGAATGATAAGATTATTTACTTTCGAATTACTGTGGATTACTTTTGATACAAAATTAAAAGCGATGGCAAAAGCGCAGATTAGGGAATGGCGTCGACTTTTATTGGTAATAAAAATGAAGTTGCACGCAGATAAGCATTGAGAAGGTTATTTATAACTTTTTCAGCGATATTTGTTATCTTGATTTTTAGAGGTAAATCTAAACCTATTATGTAAGTATAGGTTCATTTTCATAGCGATTTTTTATGAAATGTAATCGTTTCTTAATCATTTTTCTGATATAAACTACGGGACCAATTAAAAATAGCATCATTCTTAGCTATTTAGTTTTATGCATTCTGATTTTTAATGCCTTACGCGTCTAACCCTTTTGAGTGAATCATAGCCTATACCTGGGATTTTACCATCAAATTTTCCACTCTTTTGTGGACAATTTCTTATAAGCATTTTTTTTTTACATTGCTGTTATTAAACAGATTACATTTGCATTCAATTTACTCAACAATGATTTGCTGAGAGCAGGTAAAATAAGACGAAAAATGGGTGTTATCAGTATATTGTTTTTATGTCACTTTGTTATGAAATTTCTCCGTAGTTGTTGTGAACAAGTATCAGTATATTTATATATATATATATATATATATATACATATATATATATATATATATATATATATATATATATATATATTATATATATATATATATATATATATATATATATATATATATATATATATATATATATATATATATATATATATGGCGTATATATATATATGTAATATATATGTATGTGTTATATATATATGTATTTTGTTTGTGTGTGTTGCTAAAAAGTTCTTTAATTTTCAAGAAATCCTTTCAAAATCATTTTGATTAGAGATTTTGATCTCTGGTTGCTCACTGCAAAAGGTCCCAGGATTTTGTTTATCTACAAAAGTGTACCAGATAATTAAATTTTGTAAGATATTACACAAATCACATTAAGTCCGTATGGCATGTATTTTGATTTTTGTCCTCTTCCGACTTCTTGCAGATCTGTCGTTAAAAATTCTTGAGTAATAAAGGTGTATGGAAGAATCAGCTAAAATGTTTCACTCAAGGCGTCAGATTAGATATTAGGAACAACTTGAAAAGCTAATAAAGGGGCAAAATAAAAAAAAATTATAAATAAAAGCCCTGTTAGGACAACCTTTTGGCCCTGCAGCGACAATATGGCCAAAAGTGATCTTTTTTGCTCTAACTTTCAAGTATTTTTTTTTTTATCGAATGAAAATCGACGAGAAGTCACGTCACTTAAAGTATTCCAACGCTTTCCGATACCTTCCGTGCACAATATCCTACAGGAAAAAGTAAACTTATATGTTTTCTTACAGCTGAGTGAAAGAAGCTCCTGTCACCACTGTTTCAACGCAAAGAACCTATAACATCGAATTCCCTTCGAGGCAGGACTGCTTGTCATACACAGTCCCCTTTGGGTATACGTTACTTCCAAGGTAAAGTAAATTCGATATAAACGAGGTTTTTTGAACCGAAAGGAGTAAAAATACCATCGTTGTGTAATCCCTGTTATTTTTTCCTTACTACACTTGTCTGTCTGTTTATCAGGAGGGTTACTTGAGAACTAATTATAAGATCCCTATAAAGCTTTTTAAATACTTCCCATAATTTAAGAAAGAACTTAGAGTCGTGAGCTAAATACAGAATTTTTCATTCCTTCGTTTATTGATGTATTATGAATGAGTTTTCAAGAAAATGGCCGTTATTTTTATTTAGTGAAATACAACAAAAATAATGCAGAGTATTTTGGTAATTGTAATAATCTCATTATAGTCTCTAGGAAAGAAAACGGGAATAATGCAGAGTACTTGGGTAGCGACGCTAATTGCATTACTTGAGATTTCCGTTTTGTAGTTCCCGTCTTATTTAGATTACGAATATCCTAATTTCGTTTTTTATCTTAATGGTACCCCCTTTTTTTTTTTTTTTTTTGCCTTTTCATGTTCCTTCTTATTCCTTTTATCTTGATTCTCCAAAATTTTTCAGGTCGTCCCTGATCGTTGAAGACATTTTCCCTTTTCTTTGTCTTTTTCTTTTCTTTTGTATCTCCTACATCGAATCTCATTTCTCTCTCTCACTTTTTCTAGAGGACTCTTTTTCTAAGACTCTGAAGAGGATGAAGAGGTAAGAATAGGAAGAAAGCATCGAGGAATATTTTCGAAATAAAGCAACGAAATGGGGATAGATTATTCTTAGTGTTTATCCTCATTAGTTTCATTTGCATTTTACTTTATTTCTCTTGACCCTTGATCTTCTCTTTTCATGAATTGAATATATTTTAGAAAGTTAATTGAATTTTTGCTTGTTCTGCAGACGCAAGTCCTTACAGCCAATGACAGTTATTATAATAACAGCTAATATTACGTAATAAGATAACTAAGTTTCCCAATAATTAGAGATATCAAGCAACCACAATACTTTTTCTGAGCTTTTTCACTCAGTGCGATCATTAACCAGAAAGTCTTCCTGCTAAAGTTTATTCCACATCTGTTATAACAATCTTTCGGTCACGAAGTCGAAAAGCCATATGAAAACAGAAGACAGTAAAAATGTTCATATACAAACAGAACATAAAAACAACACAAATCATGGATTTTCACACATGCACACATATCTAAAAATATTATTTATATATATATATATATATTTATATATATATATTTATATACACATATATATATATATTTATATATATTATTATATATATATATATAAGACACTTTAATAATATATATATATATATATATATATATACCCCTTTATATATATATGTGTGTTACGTGTAATGTGTATATCGCTAGTATATATATATGCCGCTCGTTTTTCTCAGACATTCCTTTATCTAAATATATATATAGATACTGGTTCTTTTACATATTTATCAACAAAATTCTGTGTATGTATGAGAATTTTCTTTTATTTATCGGCAATGACAAAGTATCTCTAGGCTCTTCAGTTTTTGTCTAAAATATGGACTTTTAGTTCTAACACATTCGATGAATGGTAAGAAGCATTGTGGCTATACTTACAAATTACATATATATATATATATATATAAAATATATATATATATATATATATATATATATATATATATATATATATATATGTATATATATATATATATATATATATATATATATATATATATATATATATATATATATATATATATATATATATATATATATATATATATATATATATATAATCTCAGTACTTCCATTCTGTTGCATAGAATCTAGCTGCTCTTCATGGTGATGACAAATAACAAGCAAATGGAATTCATTATAAAACTGTGTATGGACTTCAGAACTTTTTTTTTTTTAAATAAAAATTTCAACATATTTTGTAGATTTGTTGCGTCATTATAATGATAATAATTATGTCTAGAAAAAAAAAAAAGACAGCTCGTTTTAGCATTTTTCTGCTCAAGCAGCCACTTCTCTGCATCTCACGTCCCGTTCTAAGAAAGCGGCGAGCTTTGAATCCCGGAGTTGCCAAAATCATTCGCTTGAAAGGTGACGACGTGTTACCCCAGGACCACATGACTAAAAGGAATTCATTTTGTTTGTTTTCTCCTCCTTTCGCTTGGACGTTTAAAGATCCCTTTTTAGTTTCCTATATAGGAAAACTATTGTGTCTGCTTTGTCTGTCCGTCCGCACTTTTTCTGTCCGCCCCCAGATCTTAAAAACTGCTGAGGCTAGAGGGCGTCAAATTGGTATGTTGATCAGTGTTATTGGGGCCATGTAACTCTTAGTTGATTGAAAATAATAAAATTAGTTTAGCATATGAAATCCTAAAAGATATGGACACATCACATAACTCAAGAATTCAGAAATTGTTGAAGAAATTAGTAATTATTAAAAAGAGGTGGGATGTAAGCTAACTGAATAATTATGATTAGAATATGGAATAGCGTTTGACTGCGATTATTTATTCCACTGTTAGGTGTTCATTGAGGGACTGCAAATTCATGTAAAAAAAGTATGAACATTATTATTATTAATTATTATTATTATTATTATTATTATTATAAATTTTGTTTATTATTATTATTATTCACACAGTGTTATGAAATTAAAATAAAGATTATAAACTTGCTAGAACAAATTTTTTAGAAGGTATTGTGAAATTTAATATATGAATCAGATAAGTTTAGCAAAAAAAACAGAATAATATTTATTTGTTATTTGCTTTTTAATTTATAAACATGACCAGGATTTTTTACCTGTGTCAACAGGAAGACTGGACACAAATTTACCTTTGAAGTCAATAACTTCTTAATATTGCTACATTTTCGTAACTGCCAGCATCCATATTCTGTTGTGGTATCGCGACGATTAGACTGTTAGTGGTATTTTATTCATCTGATTCAGACTATGAAACATTTCTATTATTATTATTATTATTATTATTATTATTATTATTATTATTATTATTATTATTATTTTATTATTCGGTTATGAAATTAAGATGTGGATTATAAACTCGCCAGGCTAAAAGTTCGAATCTTAGAACATATTGATGTATTTTAGAAACAATTTATTTCTGGTGAAAAAAAGAATAATATCTATTTGTTATTTGCATTTTAATTTATAAGCATGTAGATTTTTACCTAAGTAACCAGGATGGTTATTTACCTTTAAAATAAGTTAATTCATGCTTCGGGCCAGCCCTGGCAGATCCATGTTAGTTGAGCTCAGTGGTCTATCAAGGGCCAAGGTACATTAACTTTTTCCAGACTGTGAAATGGCTTTCTGAAAACGTTATGGGTGTGCTTTATCATATTTGCTAAAGCATTCTTTTAATGTCATTCTTTTTTTATTTACCGATTCCTTGTTGCATTCTTGCATTTGTAAATGTCACCCAAATGTAAACAATTTTGCTGGAAGACTAAATTTCCTGAATACTGTTGACATTCAGATGAACGAAACATATTCCATCAAAGGAATATCGAAATGCACAGGGACAAGCAAAAATAAACAGAAAAACCTATGAGCCTGTAACTAGGATTCCTGTAATAATGGCTGAATTCTGGTAAGAAAGAATGCTGGAAGTGGATAGTAGTTGATAATGCTGTATAACTTATAAGAAAAAATCTGATGATGAAAGGAAAATAATTCTTGAACACTTGTTAACTTATTTACAGAATTGCAAAATGTTCACATGAGATTTGAACCATATTAACACTGGATTTCGACTGAATAAAAGTTATGTAACATCCATATTTGCCATGACAGAGGGTGACACCTTTCTGGTAATCAAGTTTATAGTACGTGTTGTTAGAAGTCTTTCTGGTGATTATGTATGATTATTTTAACCGAAGACAACAAAACAAAACAAAAAAACAAATTACAGTGCATAACCGAAAATAGTCTGATCTTAGCGTCAATATTAAAACGCACTAGTGAGCAAGAGTATCCTGGTAAAAGGCCTTTGAGTAAATTATAGGCTTCTTTGTGTCGATATCTGCACTTAGCTGGAAAAGCGATGACCTGTAAATAAATGCAAATGGTCTCGCCCGACACAGGATCTCTTTCTCGAATAAAGATTGAAAGAGAACGCGCCCTATAAATAACTTCAACCTTTGATTAATTAGAAAATGTACTGGACACACACACACACACGCACGCAACCCCAGCTACATTACTGCAAACTTATTTATCTAATTACCTTTGATTAGCGTATTCAATAAAAATACTGAAGTAAATCTTAACTAACGTAAGATAGAACAAATACAAAAGGAAGTAAGTATTTTGTTCAAGGATAATATTTTGAAAGTCACTGTAGCCATCATTGTAGCATGAAAGATACAAAAATTTTTGTCTTATGTTAACGAATGATATAAATTTGCAAATATTCGTGTTTGCTTACATAACATAAATAAAATCAATACACAAAAATAGAATATACACACCCACACGTAAATATATAGACACACACAAATATATATTATATATATATATATATATATATATATATATATATATATATATATATATATATATATATATATATATATATATATATATATATATATATATATATATATGTGTGTGTATTATAAACAAAGTAAGTATTGAAAACAGAGGTTGAATAAGAGGAAGAAGTTAACAGAGAATGCGAGCTGGTCCGCAGGGAAGTAAACTCAGACGGAATGGTTAATGAACAAATGGATCTCAGAATAAACGATGCAAATGGGCGAATGCTGTCTAAAGGGAATGCAGTCCTTGGTCAATAGAGTGAGTTTCTGAAGAATGGTTCGTGTGAAAAATAACAGTCAGAGTTAAATGAAGTAAGAGTGGGATATATCAGTGTAAGTAATCATAACAACTATAATGCCCTCTTAACTTCTTGATTTCCTCACATCTTTGGATACGCTTTTTACTACAGCAGGACCAGTCTGCAGTTAATGTGCCTCGCTGTCTAACCAGTCTCTCTCCTTAAGGATGTTGCGCAATTGGAACTTCAAAAGTTCAAGCGAAGATGCAATGCATTACTGCCCTAAAACAACTTTTCTTGCATTTTATTAATTTTCTTACATTTTTATCTATTTATTTGTTACATGGTTAATTTTTTTATGATAACTGATCTCTTCTTTCTGTATTTCCTATTACCTTCTGCTACTTCTTTCAGATGAACACCGTGTTCTTTGGAAGCTTGAATGTCAAGTCAGTGGCCTCTGTGGGCTTGTTCTTTATGAACAGGGTTCACGTTCTGAATAATAATAATAATAATAATAATAATAATAATAATAATAATAATAATAATAATAATAATAATAATAATAATACCTATCTAGATAGCCGAATGATCTTGAACGTTGATTGGAAGTCGTTTGTTCGTATTCTCGATGGTGTTCGAGTCACTTAGGTACCAAACCACTTGTCACTTATAATTAGTTCGGTGATATTCCGTTTCGAAGTAAACGTGAAGTTGATATTAAACGACATTGTGAAGCAGTATCTGGTAAGAGTTGGATATTAAACGACATCTGTATATATATATATATATATATATATATATATATATATATATATATATATATATATATATATATATATATATATATATATATATATATATATATATATATATATATATATATATATATATATATATATATATAGAGAGAGAGAGAGAGAGAGAGAGAGAGAGAGAGAGAGAGAGAGAGAGAGAGAGAGACTACTGGTCACTTTTTACCAGATACATGTGATTGTAATAGTCCTATACAATAGACCTACCAATATATCCACTATATATCCACTATAATATGCAGGTGAACAGAATCCTCATAATAAAGATAATTTATACATTCCTTTAAACCCCAAACAATAAGTCCCATTCATTAGCAGATCATAGCTCTGAAATGATTACAGTCCCAAGAGACTGTAACAGTTCCTAAGGACTGAGAGGCCTTTGTCATCCCCTGCAATTTCGGGGACGGAGGCGGATTACGACGGAGGCGAAAGAGCATTAGGCCTTTCACAGAGGCCCCAAGTGTCAGGCAGCCACTCAGCACTTAAGTGGGAAATCACAATAATCGGAATTCGTTCCCTCATTGCCAGTAAACTCCTTCCGCTTCTTCTGTCTAGGGACGGCTGCTGTTCTGTTTTACTAAAATGTACCAAGATGACCTACTTCGATGAGCACTTCAGTAAGCATCCACTCTTCACAAGCTGCTTCATCAGGCAATACACGTTAACAATAAAAGAGAAGCTTCATTTAACAAATAAAAAAAATCCTTATTTTGACTATTTAGTAAGCTACAACATATTAAAATGAAAGACTTTTAATTTATGAAGTTTTTACATTTTTACGTTCAGTCTGCATCCTAATTCTCATTTTATCAATATCATTATTTTCCTTTCAAATTTCTGTATTTTAGTAAAGGTCACCTCTGTTGAAAGAGATATACACTTGTTCTAAAAACACCCTTTATCACGGACGCAATGGAGAGTGATCTTGTATCTTGACTTAAGTGACAAAGTGACTTGTTGCAGTAACACGGGACGTCATTGAGAAGCAACCAATGCATTGAAAGGCTTTTCAAGAATAGGCAAAAATAAGAACATGCCCCATATGCTTTATATGAACCACATGAAGCTGAGGTAATTAACAAGATTTTAGATCAACATTTTCCTTGATATCTGAACGAGTATATTGCTACAAAACTATTGACAAGTCCACGTTACTGACTCTCCTCATTATAGTCTTTGTCATTTTTTTTCGTTTGACAGGTATTTATTTCTACCCTGATTCAGTTTTTCCTTCTTTAATTTATTATGTGTTTTTCTTAACATTTTTTTTCCTTCCGAATACTGATAGTTTTCCCTTGCATTTTGAGTCAGGCCTATTTTTCATTTATTTCATTACACTTTTATCTTACGTTCATTATCAATATTTCCCGTTTTTCGTCGGAAAACTTTAATTGCCGAGTTTGTCAATTATATTTTTCTATTTTTACTTAGTAGTTCTCTCTCTCTCTCTCTCTCTCTCTCTCTCTCTCTCTCTCTCTCTCTCTCTCTCTCTCTCTCTCTCTCAAAACGGACGCTTTATTCCCTTCCATAACTAATACTAAAAAATGTTGCCTGCATTAAAAGCACAGACGTTTAGTATTCCTTGAATATATATTGGAATCTTTATGTAGTTGAAAAGAAATTATCATAAATCACAAAAGACTTTTAATGTTGTTTTCAAATGCTTTCGTTCCAACGGTCATCCGTTTTGACTTAAGTTGAACGTATTCGTAAATCAAGTCTGAGGGCTCTTTTGTATATAAAAAGCCCTGATTATCATTCTACTTTGACTCATTTAAGCAGATATTTAAGCCAAAAAAAATAATGTCAAACAGCTATAGTCTTCACGAGAGGCGCTTGTCATCTCCTTATCATAAAATTTGAATCATGATGAGACGGAACTAGAATGGAGGATCAGCATGGAATTCAAAATGGAAGTCAGCTTTTAGCGTAATTATTCAAATTTTCTATATCTGCATTTGATTTAAGACTTGATTTTTTTAAGCTAACGTTTCTGGTTTTAACGATGATGTTCAATTCCACATAAAAAATATATAAAAACGTATTAAGTCTTGACAAACAGAACGTGCACTTTAAACCACATTTGGTTATTCACAGACTTACTTGAGAGAATTATAAATGGAATTAGCTGAGCCATCCGCCAGACGAGATCTTGAGTTCTTTGAATAGAATGAATGAATCACGTAAAGACAAATAAGTTGTTGATGATTTCGCCATAGAGTTTGTCTCATTCTTTATTCATTTGTTATGAAATACGTTAAATCTGTATATTTTAGTCAGCCTTATTCAAGAAGAATAGATTCCAAAAAACAAAATTTTTTTTTGTTTTTAGTATAACTTAATCGATCGGTAATTTTAATAATTGATTTTAATGGCCTATAGAATTATGGAAATTCTTTTGAATGATATATTTTAAGAACTAACCATTTTTCTTTATACTGTTTTTTTTTAAATATAGAGTTGATAAGTGGATTTCCTTTTAACTATAAATCATGACATTTTCATAATTTTGTAATGTTCAACTGATTTCGTTCTTCTGTACATCTTGAAACACGACTTGCTTAACATCATAATGTTCAACTCTCGTGACAGCATTTCAGATATAAAAATCCCTCAATTATATTCTGACATTCCTTGGTTTTATATTTAAAACCACCTGCCTTTTGAATGTGTGACGGATAGTCGCTTAACTGTAACATCTTGTCATGAAAGTTTATCATAAAATTTGAATATGATGAGACGGAATAGAATGGAGGATCAACATGGAATATCAAAATGGAAGTCAGCGTTTTAGCGTAATATATCAAATTATCATATTTAAATCTGATTTAAGACTTGAGTTCTTATTTCATGTTTCTGTAGTAGCATATATAATGTTCAACTCCATATAAAAAATATATAAAATGTATATAAATTTTGACAGAGACTTTATCAGATATTTAAAAGCATGTTTTACCAAATTAACCATTTCTGCGCCGAGATGGTCAAAATAAAGTAAATTTAAACAGCGGGGAAATTGTTATGGAATTTAATTGTTAATCTCTTGCCAGCACAAGATTATAAAAACCAGCAAGATAAAGATTAAAGACAATAAACAAAATTAGTTTTCACTGCCATTCACTCATTGAAAGATAAAGCGAACATTCATATTCTATTCAGACCTGATTTACTTACAACAAAACCAAAGCATAACAAGAATCTTTTCATGCATTTTTTTACATGTAACGTAATCGATCCATATCTTTTTTTCCACTTTTATTAGTAAAACTTTCAAATGGCTCAGATTAAATTTTTTTTAAAAACATGGTATTTTTCTTTTTGTTGTTCTTTCTTTCACATGAAATGATAAGCTTGGATAACTTTTTGCATATGAATTAACATTTTTAAAGCTTTATATAATGTTATTTTCTTGCGGAAATGAGATAAGCAAAGTTTGTAAAAATATTTACACTAAATTGATGGTCAAATCAAAGTTTGTACTGTTCGGTGACAGCATTTCAAGCAAGCCAAAAATTGATGACCTCAACCTACGTGGGACCTTGGCCTGACATTCCTTGGTTTTATGTTTAACCATCTTGTCACCATTAGTATCAAAGTTGCCTTGAATATCCTGTAATCTTTGTCTTCCTTAACTGTAACATCTTGAAAGTGACAGAAAGTCATTTCAGTGACACAATTTATAGCTTCATAAAAATATATATATACTCGTTACCGGAATGGAATATCGAGTTTATATATATATAAGCGCTGGGACCTATGAGGTCATTCAGCGCTGGAAAGGAAACTGAGTAGGTAGGTTTGAAATATATATATAGAGGAAAATATATATATGCACTATGAAATAATTGTTAGGAGAGGGTATATAGCAAGATGGAAGAAAGATATATATAAGAATGGATATACATATATATAGGGGCCGAAGGGACACTAGAAGAACTTTAGAGACTTTTTGAGATAATGTATATTCTTTTTCTAAATGGTTCAAGTATTAAGCGTTACTGTCTTACACCGAGATATAACAAAATGAAGTAAAACTTGGTCTACTGAGTAGCCAAGAAGTATTTCCACAGTTACGACTTGCCATGAAAAGTCGTCACAAATGTCAAGATGAAGATTTTAATCTTCAACTGCAAGGAAAATTGAGGGTTTCACGATTGATAAAGAAAACTAACGTCAACATTTTGTAAAGATAGTTTCAAGATTAAACAATGTCATACAAAATCGGATCTGATACTAATAAAGATACATTTATTGTTTTCACAAACATTCAGTCATTTTCCAACTTTCTGTTACTAATATAGGTCAAACAGCTGCATAATTAAGATTTCTTGTTCATTAATAGCCAAATGGTATTGATACGAACGAAACAGCATATGAATCGAAGAAGCTTGAATAAAGTTATGTGAATTACTAAACGTTAAAGCTTTATGAACATAACAGTTCTCGTGGAATTGAGAAAAGCAAATGTAACATAAATAAAACAGAACAGGAATACAACAAACCAATATTGACAGTAGTACATGGGACAGACTAAAGAATTCACAGCGATGAAACATGGCAATGGATACAGAGGGGAGAACTCAAGAAGGGAACAGAAGGAATGCTCAGCGACACAAGATCAGGCTCTCTCTCAGATATGTCTCTCTCAATAGATCTGGTCGCCATTAGTGTCAGTATGTATCTATGACTTAGATCTTTGCTTTAAACCCTTTCTGTAAACTGTCGTCTTTCCAGTGAACCGATGTCAAAACAGGCATGATTCAGTAGCAAAATTTCCCAGCCTTCAAGAAAGGCAGCATACGACTTGTAAGTGCCTGAGGAAGAAGTCTGAGTCCCCATCAAGAAGAACTTACACCTTGATGTACAAAGGAAATTTTGGGACACAGAAGATGCCATCAAAGCAAAGTGGTGTCATCAAGACCTAAGATCACTGAGACAGATAGCTCTGCATTTAAACTGTTCCCATAATTGATAGGAGTATATTAACACATTTTGTCAGTTTTCTATGAAAATACAGATTCTTTAGTAATCATCTAGACATACGTAAAATCTGATAAATTTAAAGTAGCTGATAGGAATTTAATTATATGCTGTTAGAAACAGCGCACATAGTGAGAAAAGTGATGGACTCCTAAGGAGGCAGGGTGCAACTAGGAATCCCACACTGTACTAAAACCACCTAGTCTAATAGGATGACTGTGATAGACCATAATAATAATAATAATAATAATAATAATAATAATAATAATAATAATAATAATAATAATAATAATAATAATAATTAATAAAAGATCTTTAAAAAAAAATTACAAGAACGTTTTTTATATATTGGTGAAAACAAACAAAATGCCATCAACTGAAAAAGACGCTTAGTAGGGCTTACTGTATCTGTAAACCTCATTTTTAAATGCATTTTTCAAATTGAAAATGGTACAAGGAAAAATGTGTCCTTGTAGCAGAGCCAAATACAGAGGTAAATGAGAAAGTCTCATTTTCTATGTTACCTTCCAAGAATTATATGCAGCTTGTAAGTGCAAGGTTTTATGTTATTGTCTTCTTCCGATATACTAAATAATTATGCAACTTATCGCCGTATAATTCAAAGCATTTCTTCTTTAAATCCTGGGATGAAACCGACACTAATGATGCTTTCACTTCTTCTTTGTTAGTAAATTAAATTTGTATCACTCGATGGTTAAACAGTCCTTTGTAATGAGCTAATAAACTTTGCAAGGCACATTAAATCCTGTTGATTAATATTCAGGCGACAGAACAAACTCCTTCAGGAAAGTGACGCAAACTACAGCACAAGTGATTACAAAGCTTTAAAATTACGTTTTACCTGTTAGGATGGAATTATTATGCCGCTCTTAATTTTCAAGATTAAAATGTCACGGACTGGTAAATTTCCTATTTTTTGTAAACAATAAAATGTGTGACTACTCAGTTAATTTTTGCATACTTATATTCTCCTTTTATTTGTGACATTAATTATCCTCCGACTTTTTTATCACTTCTCTGCTAATACGCCATTTTAAATTCCTTTTAATCAAGTTCGGTTTTCTTGTTTCTATTTTCTGTAATTAGAACTACTCCCCAACGTGTCTCACTCGTCGACTAGATAATGATCAAATGTACCGAAGATATTCCCCTTTTCTCGCCATTTTCAGCATTAACCTAGGCTCTTTCATCTACTTTTCTGCTAAACACATTCTAATTAATTTTTTGTTCATTTCAGCTCCTCCTGATTGCTTTATAAATTTTTATCCCTTTACTTTAAGTAGAACATATCTCCAACTATATATATTAGTATACCAGATATAATATATATATATATATATATATATATATATATATATATATATATATATATATATATATATATATATATATATATATATATATTTTATAAATATATATATATA
Organism: Macrobrachium rosenbergii; assembly: GCF_040412425.1. Lineage (NCBI taxonomy): Eukaryota > Metazoa > Arthropoda > Malacostraca > Decapoda > Palaemonidae > Macrobrachium > Macrobrachium rosenbergii. The sequence continues at coordinate 71,494,754 of NC_089744.1, read as the reverse complement.
TATATATATATATATATATAATATATATAATATTTCATATATATATATATATATATATCCTGGAAATATATATATTTATAAATACATATATATATATATACATATATACATATATATATATATATATATATATATATATATATATATATATATATATATATATATATATATATATATATATATATATATATATATATATATATATATATATATATATATATATATATATATATGTATATATATGTAGGTATATGTACATATACAATGTTTGTAGGAATATTTTATGTGTATATATTTGATTTTATGTTTAGAAATAACCATACAATTACATTGGTGCAGAAAGGTTGTATCTATATCAACTGTAAAATTTTCAAAAACAAGCAAATTAATGTAATTTACTTCATTCCTATCTGTTGTTGGTGCGTATAAAATCCTGAATTAAACTTCTGTTGGTGCACCATTCATCTGACCCCTACCCCCCTCCCTCCGCGCTGTCTCTCTCAATACAGCATCAAAAAAACTTGGTTCTTTAGCAGCAATATTGTATGTCAGCAAATTTTAACCCAAATTAGTATTACGGTGAACATAGTGAAAGGTATTATGCCCCGCAATCCGCTGAGTGTGGCGTGAAACCTGCCCAGAATGGAAATTACCAGGCAAAGGCTCTGTCCCAGATTCTTGGTTAATGCCGAAGGAGCAGTGGAGTTCGTGCATAAACTGGCAGATATGCGCTCACACGCCGAAAGTACCGCAGTTAATGGCATACAAATTTGCAAGTGCATAAAGGAATGCATTCATGAATGTTCTTCAGGAAAGGATAAGATGATAAAACTTTTTCTTCAATAGTATTATCAGCGTCTAAAAATATTTCTAAAATGGTTCAAGTGGGGACATAAATTTCACTCAACCTGTTCCTCCTTTCAAATTATACTAGATTATTTTCTTTTAATTATTATATTCGAATAATGAGAGGATCATATCAAAATACCTTGAAAACAGGTATCGCAATCATTATAATAATAATAATAATAATAATAATAATAATAATAATAATAATAATAATAATAATAATAATAATAATAATAATAGCTATCTATCTGCAAACTGTTATTACAATTAGTAAATTTCACTGAGAATATTATAACCATGATGTTCGAATAGAAATTCTAGAATAAATCTATAGAGATAATTTAGCTAAACTGTTTTCAGAAACAAATTTAGCAAAAACAACAAAAACATTAACGCGAAGTCTTATATTTGTTCAAAACTCTCCTGCTGAAGCCTTAAACTGAAAAGGGGAAAAGAGCAAGAATCTTAATAACAAAAACTGTCTGGTTTTATGGCGATAGCGTAGCTGAGATCGAGGCAGCGTTCTTCAGCTGATCTGGGAGATGAAAAGCATCGTCATGCACCTCTTACGGAGTATATTTATCCTCAATGTTAATATGATCTCTCGGGAGATGAAAGGAGCATCGTCATGCACCTCTTCAAGTGTGCAGTGACGAGACTTCCCAGGACTTTAGCATAGTTAAGATCTCTTATAAATTCTCTATTGAAAACACCATAAATTAGAAAAACACATTTCATTTTTTAAATGGGATTTGGGTTGTGATTCTGAGAAACATTTATCATAATGTTGTTGAATTAGAATATACAGATGGTAAACATAGATACTTAGAGACTAGAAAGGAGATGATAAAGAAGACTAAACAAAATATATATGGCAAAAATCTCAATAAAGTAAAGTTATTTAAAAATATTAAAGTGTAATGTTTACAAAACTGAAGCAAGGAATAAGATAATATATACATATTTTTTAAAACCAAATTTTAATATTATTTATGGAATATTTAAATGATGGCAACAGTATATATATATATATATATATATATATATATATATATATATATATATATATATATATATATATATATATATATATATATATATATATATATATATATATATATATAAACATGTGATATGTGTGATTTTATTACTCCAATGACCATAAAATTATAAATATACATATATATATATATGAAACTTTTGAACTCTTGAATAGATATATATATATATATATATATATATATATATATATATAAATATATATATATATATATATATATATATATATAAAGAGAAAAAGTGAAATTGTGTTTGATGTTGAATAAACAATAACTTAAGACATTTCAACTAGTTTTGTTTATCGAGCTACAACATCAGTTTTGTATGAAGTTGTTAGAAAAGGAATTAATTCATGATTAAAAATTAGATAATCTGACAAAGTGAATCATATTGACATATTATATCTACCATAAAATAAAACATTATAAAACTTGGATGGGAACCAAATAATATGAAAATATCTTTCGTTTTAAATCAGTTAGCATTATTATATGATTAGATGTGCATTATTAGAGAGAGAGAGAGAGAGAGAGAGAGAGAGAGAGAGAGACAATCTTTCAGGACAACCACCCACAACCACAGATAAAGCGTAAGAACTCGAAATAAAGAATGAAAAGAAATACAGCACACAGGTGAATCAAATATCTATGGGATAGTACAGAAAAAATTTTCAAATATTAACCCCTACTAATAAATGAATTTCTTTTTTTTTTAGAACACTCACTAAAAAAGTTAATAATCATTTGACGAAGATTGTTATAGTGCAACTGATTAATTTTTTTTAGTTCTGTTTCTACATCAGCATATTTTCCACATATTAAAGATATGTATGTATGCATAAGAATACATTAAGTTTAATCGATAGTTTTTGTTTTGATCGACTTATGAACACATGCTCATAACAGTAATGTTATAAGTTAATGTTCATACTAATTTGCAAGAGTCTTAGGGAATTCTTGTACAGTGTTTACCATATATTCTCTGCTTTGTTGTAAATTATCAAAATTACTAGAAAGCTGAGTTTCGGAAAGACAAAACGAACTAGGCTATTTGACTAAACAGAAATTCTGACTCTCTCTCTCTCTCTCTCTCTCTCTCTCTCTCTCTCTCTCTCTCTCTCTCTCTCTCTCTCTCTCCTGTCGTCAGTTACAAAACAAAAGTGGGTGGATGAACCTACATTCGTCATGAGATGAAATCTCTGAAGAAAGTACATTTTAATTATGACTTCATTTTAACTCAAGATTGAATTTAAGGAGACTCAGTCTTCTTGATTTCTTGACCACGTACTTATCCCGATCTTTAAACAACACAGGAAGAGAATGGTCCTGACAGATGGCGAGATTCCCTCTTGGTAATCGGCCAAGTAAGGATCCCACCCCAGCCCCTGGCACCTGCCCCCTCCAACCCCATACATTGTTACGATTCTATCAAGATAGCTGAAGGGGCAAAAAAGAGTAATGTTCGGAGAATTCAGACTCTGGAAGTGTTATTTGGGGAAACAACTAGTTGATTTCAAGACCTGTGTTTACTAACTTTCTTTGAATTATAATGAAAATTACTTTCCTCGAAAGAGACTAAGGAAAATAAATTTTTTGATGATAGTAACATAAAAATGGTAATCCTTGTACAGAGAACAATATTGCTTCTTGTCTGTCTCGCAAAGTTTTCTAGACAGATATCGATTTTACAACCAAACCGTAAAATTTATGGAATTGTCGAACTAACTGCTCTCATTTAGTGTTAGTGTGCACGCGCGTGTATGTGTTCGTAGTTGTCACATGTATTATTTTTTCACCGATATGTCAGGCGCGTCTTATTCTCCGAAAACTTCTAAAATCCTCCTTAACTGAAGGAAGTTTTTCTTTTATAAATTTTGATTTTAGATTATGCTTTTTGACAAGCTCTTGTAAATATCTTTTATGAATCATGGTCCCAGTAATACAATTTTATTACGGAACTTCATTTTAATACTTTTATTTTTCATTCATCACTCCCATAAATTCCAATAACATTTCTTTCTTAGGCTCTGTCACTGATGACCTTTGCTTCTTTACCCCCTGTTTATTTGCATAGTCTCTACTTGTCTGCCTATCTTTAATCTGCAATATCTTTCCCGAAGTTAACATTTCCCATGAATGAAAATTCGAATAACAAAGCTTACGAAATAAATTTCATTGCAGAATGAAAGTTTCGGACGAAATATTACACTCACAGAGATTATTATCTTCATATTTCCTTTCAGTGGCATCTATATCACTTTTACATTTCACAGATTCAATGCAGTCAGGTTTGGTAAGGTTATATTATGCACTCGAAAGTTATCGAAGTTATCCAAAGTTATCCACTACGGTTCTACTCCTTTAAAAAGATACCAAATAAGGAATGAATAAAAATCTCACCAGAAAAATTGGTAATAATTGGGAGACAACCACAACCCCAGTTATAATTCTTGAAAAAAAATCTGATGATGAACTTTGAAAACCTTAAATCTAACCTAATTAAATCTACCATCCAGTGTACTGCTTCTCTTAAATTGTGCAAACAGTACCCATATTGTGTTCTTTCTTTAATAATATAATTACAGGAATTCATTAGTTCCCCAAGGAACAAAGAAAGGTTCATTATTTGAGGAATCTTTCTCCCGGTCTCTCCCCCTTTGAAAGCATTAAAGCTGCGCTTCTCCAGCCGCTTCTTTTAATGGAATATTCGCCGCCGTTTCATAAACAGATGACTCGCGGCCCTTTTACCTCTTCCAGACCGTCTTGAAAAGGTTCAGTAATCCTAGATAAGGTAATAAGGCGCAGGAAAGAGCTCTGCGCCTGAGCAAGTAAGAAAACTGTCTTGTTCTTTGTATTTAATGGAAATTGGTTCTGGAAACAAGGAGCATGCATTGCAGCAAGAAAATGTCGTTATTTCAAGTTGTAAAAATAAGGTATAGGGTTTCTCGTTTCACTTCTTGATATATTATTATTATTACGTTTATCTTTCGAACACAACTGTTGAGTTCCACTTACAAATTATGTATCAGTAATATATGAATCTAGATACATTAACCGGTTCCTTGCCTTACAAGATTCAGTGCACGTCTAAAATATCATTTCAAACACAAAAACGAACATACTTGTATATATGAGCCGACACACAAGATTTTTTTTAAGTGCAAAAGATATGTGAGGAATATATATATATATATATATATATATATATATATATATATATATATATATATATATATATATATATATATATATATATATATATATATATATATATATATATATATATATATATATATATATATATATATATATATATATATATATAATATATATATATATATATATATATATATATATATATATATATATATATATATATATATATATATATATATAGTTTTATATAGATAAATAATTAAAACCATCATGTCTTACTTAATATATATGATACACCATATGAAAAATAAAATACACTGTGAAGTTATATATTTTATATATATATATATATATATATATATATATATATATATATATATATATATATATATATATATATATATATATATATATATATATATATATATATATATATATATATATATATATATATATATATATATATATATATATATATATATATATATATATATATATATATATATATATATAAAATTACGGCCCAAATGTATACACTTCTTGAAAGAATTCTATTCAAATTTCAGTCTTTGCTTTCAGCAAAAAGATGTAGCCATCAGGATTTTATTTATCTTATCTGTTTTGACATACAATTTCGTCGTATTAACTAAGATTTTATTTATCATAACTGTTTTGACATATACAATTCACTAACTGGTTCAAAGAAATACGATTCGGATGCAAATCACAAGTGCAAGGTTATGCCATCAATTCTGAAGATAAAATCTTTCGCAACCAGCTATTCGTATTCCTCAGAATTTATGCAGCCTCTGATATATCATGTCGGCATGCAAGCAGTCAAGAAATATGGTTCCTCTTCACGAACCTTGGTCAGATCACACGTTTCTCACACTCAGATCGTATCCAGACACAGCCATTACAGCAAATGTTCTCCGAGATATGTAACTAACTTTAGTGGCGATTGGTAACTCGCATTTTCATAACATAATCCTCTTATCTGTTAGTCTGTCAAAGTTATTTTCAAGTCAAACCCTGAAGAACAGTAATACAAATATAACGTGACATAGGAGGTGAAAATTTTGATAAGTCATTTACAAAAAAGTTCATAGAATCATTTTCCTGAATTCTGTTCACGGAAACTCTGCTATTCAATAGATCTATTAGTTTCATTATAAAAAAAAAAAACTTGTCAAAAAAATAGTGACTAGTTATACCCCAAAGGTTTAAATATAAATTTCAGTCTGCTATCAATATAGGGAGAAAATCCCTTTCATTATTTCGTAGGTATAGTATTGTGGA
>NC_089744.1:71469672-71487892 GCF_040412425.1 Macrobrachium rosenbergii | reverse complement strand
ATTTATTATTCTTCTGTTTATATCTACTACTGGTTTAAAAAGATTCTTCTTTATAGATGTTGACCTTCTAACTTTATTATGTAGTAGCGTAGTTTTCCCAGGAGGTCTTAAGAAGACACAATTGATTTTTCTTTCTTCATTAGCACCAAAAGAATAATGTTACAGTAGAAGTACAAGGTGAAATGTTGTACAATTATAGGGTGAGTCCAGGTGAGCCTGTCTTCTTTATCAACCCACAGTAGGTGAGGCTTGCAACCACATGCCTTCTTCTTTGTGCCTTAGCTGCTCCTTCTCTGCTCTGCTCTCTGCTGCTTCTCTGGTCTACTCCTCAGAACTGGACTTGATAAGGATTTTAGGAAGTTTCCTGTCCAGCCCCTGTGTAGGCAGAAACTTGATTTCGGTCCTGCCCTGTAGAAGTTTAATTGGTTAGGCTAATCAAAAGACAGCCCATTTTGGGTGAATTTCTGAAAAAAGCACCGCCTTCAAAAGGAGGTGTTTTGACGTCGCCGGAACTTATAAATTCCGATGGCTATTTATCCCACTAAGGCCACCATATGTTTTATTATGAGTTCCTCGTAATTACGAACTCGATTAAGAGCAGTCATAATGGCTTCGTAACCACAACACAATCATAACACGTACACATGTTTTGCGTTTTCTAAAACATCACTGAACCCGGTTTTGCTTTTTCTAGTACTCGTTTACAAACCTCTTTGTTCCTGAGTTCTGGTCTTGTGGTAATGGTAGTAGCCAAAACACAGAGATGTTTTAAATTTGTCTCTTTCTCTCTATCCCTCTCTCTGTTTGTTCCTTTAAATCTCTCCCTTCTTCTAACTATCAATGTCTAACAATGGAAGGTTTCTCTCTTTCTCTCTCTCTTCTCTTTCTTGTTATTTTGATTGACACTTAGAATATTTAGAATTCTTAGTTATCACTACATATATATAGCTGATCCATATAGAAAATCTACTAGACGCCTTATATGTGTGTGTGTGTGACCAGAGAGTAACGAACCGATAGATACCGCTGATTCATCGAATACCCATACGATCGTTATATATATTACGTGGGTGATTCAAATGAGTGCCATACATCGAAGACCCTTATTGGCCCATTTCGATTATGAGAGACCAATCAGCTGAGGTCTATGACCCAAACCAGTTCAGTTTGAAAAAACAAAGAGTCAGTAGGGAGTTGTGGTCGACGGGGTCAAGTCGCGTTTCAAAGACAGGGTCTCGCGTGTTGTTTCAGAGTACCTTCCGATGATTATAACCTTGATATATTAGTAGCGTAATATTAGCAACAGGGCCCTGTGTAACTATTAAGGAAAATACACATGTGTTAATTGTACCTTACGCGTTTCATTGTACTGGTAGAACTCCTTATATGATCGAAGATCAGGTCATATAATTTGGTGTCAGGTGTGGGGTATTGCCTGGTACATAATAATTTACAGCGTAATTGCAATCGAAATAAACAATGCAGACTCGAAGAAAATCGTTAAACTACGGCGGATAGTGTAATACTAGCTGTACCAGTGCTAACAATAACAGTGCCAATGAAATTCCAGTGTAATCAGCCGTCAGTGTCAACAATTATCCAACACGCTTAGAAGAGTTGCACAAATTAACAAAAGAAACGCAAACAAAACAGCCCGGCGACCCGTCCCACAATATCGGGTCATAACGTGATAGCGTCGTCCATCAAGTCTGCGATCAGACGAAAAATAAAAAACTGCCTGTGGATAGATGGATCAGTACCTGAGTTTTGATAACTCACGCACTGGTGAAGGTTTCCTCTTTTATCGAGACCTTTTTAAAGTGTGTTGAAAACGCCACCATTGGCTGGACAGATAGAGAAAAATTGTACAAACGAAACAGAAGATCATCGGTAATGCAGCGAGACAAATTAGGAGCTGGGACGTCAGTTATTCGGCAGACTGGGGTACTTTAAACAGCACCTCACTCAGCAGTTTGCCCTACACCGAGAGGAGAAGATGGAGCTAATGGAAGCTTCTATGACCCCAGGTTGGGGGTGGGAGAGTCGATTTCAGCCTTCTATGTCGCAATCGGGGAAGCCTTGAGTCCCTCACCTAATTAGAGACCAGACTGTAGAGGGAAAAGAGTCCTTCTGTCGACGCTTGCTAAGCGGATTCTTCCCACCTTTATTAATGGGATTTCTTTTTACGACAAGAGCTCTTCTTAAACGTCTTGCTGCCGAAAGTGCAACTTATTCGACCACGAACGAAGCCAGCAAACACGGATGGGAGCTCAGGCCACCCCCAATCGGTTGTTGCAACGGTTAACCAATCTGATGTATTTAATCCTCCGCAAGCCTCATCCGCCAACCAGAGGCCAGGGTCACGCACCCAGGGGCCTCGAAGAGGCAAGGGAAATCAGCTGAAATAAAGCAGTTGGCCGTTGCTGGGGGTGTAGGGGATGACATGAGGGCCCAGTGCCCATCTCTGAATCAGCCACGACGTTGTTTTCGAAATAAAGCAACAGACCACCTCACAGCGCTTGTTCAAAAAGGACGAGGGGGCCAGCGGAACAACGTTATTCCCCACCAAGGAAGGAATGGGAATCTCGGCGTGGAGGAAAATAATGAGCCCCAACTGATTCACGACCGTCGGGTCCAACCAGGCGACCGTGCCCCCGTAGAACAAGGGGCTTTGTAACGGGGAGGAGGGGGTTCCAGTTTTATCGTAAATGGAGTGCCCTCCACCACCCTTAATTGCTGCCCATGCCCGGCCGTTCGGGGTGACAGGAGAAAGGCCCAAGCAGAACCTACCAGCCACCCAACAATCCACGAAGGAAGCTGTGCACCAATCGTGCAAATATGGGTAGTGGGGCGACAGGGAGGGCGTTGATCGACACTGGAGCAAGTGGCTGTCTTTGCTGAAGAACACCTAGTGACAGGATCGGTGTTATATGGAAGGTTGTTTAGTTTTGAGTACTGCAGGCGACCATCGCATGGTAACTCAGAGGAAAGCAACAGGTAACCAAAAATTTGAAGAGTGACATAATACCTTTACGTAGAGTGAAAGCATTACAGGTAGAGGGAATTTCAAAGTTATTTTAGGAATTGATTTTGTAGATAAGAACGAAATAATAGTGGCTGGCACAGCCAGAAGGGGATCTTAGGTTGCCTGTTTAAAGAGAAACAATGGCAGAGGGGGAGAGGCGGAGGTGCCTCGAGTCTCCCTAAGGTCAAAAAAATAGAAGGGGGCTGAGGAATGTACCCGCCGCTGCAGAAGTTTTTTATTTTGCACCACCCCGACCCTCATCCTCACCGTGACATTAAAACATACCGAAGGCACCTTAGTTATGATCAGACCCCATAACAAATGGGAAGATTTTATCATAAATCATTTCTGAGGAAGTGACTCACGGCGAGGTTAACGTGCCATTTATGAATATTAGTGACCAGCGAAAGCTGATAGTGAGTCGATATGCGACCTTGAACCTTGTGAAATAGCAGATGCTTCCAAACACACTCGCGACCTTGAGTAGCATGTCAGGGTCAGAGTGAACAACGACTAAGTAGACTCCTAAGACAGCTGGTGGGTCTAGCCTGTTACTTATCAAAATATTGTCAATGAAATCACTGAAGGTTACTCAGATGTAATCGCATTGGCTTTGAAACCCCAGGCAGAGTAAACAGTTTTTTCCTTTTTTATAGAAACTGGGGTCATCCACCCATAAGATCAAAGCCTTATAGAGTACCAGTTTGTTATCAGTTTCATGGAGAATGAGATTAATAAATTAAAGGAACAAGGGACAATTAGAGATATTGAATCCCCTGGGCTCGCCAATCGTGATGGTTAAAAAGAAGGATGGTTCTCTTAGGCTATGTGTTGATTATAGGAAGTTGAATAGTATTACCAAAGACAATGCATTTCCATTGCCCTCTATCGAAGAGTTGTTAATTAGGCATTGAAAGAGATAGTAAATTTTCACCACCTTAGATTTGAATCAGGGTATCATCAAATACCTGATAGACGAGAGTAGCAATAAAGACAGCCTTTATAGCTAATCAATTGTTTGAATATAATTACCTCCTTTGGGGCAAGAATCTGGAAAATCATTTTTCAACAGTATGATGTCCGTATTAGCTCGCTATTAGGACAGTGTATTTGTTTATTTAGATGACATAATAATAATAGGGGCTAATCAGTAGAAAGAACACAAGAAGAACATTATTGAAGTCTTGGAAGCTTTAAATAGATTGACAAGGTATGAAAATTAATTTAACCAAATGTAAATTCTTTCAAACAAGTTTTTAATAGTTGAATTTGGGACACATCGTGACATCTGAATGGCAAAAAAAGCCTTTGCTTAAAGTAGCAGCAATTAAAGAATTTCCCCTTTTTCATGCAAAGGAAGTAGCCAGTTTCCTCGGCCTCACTGGCTACTATCCGCAAATTCATAAAAGATTTTGGTAAAATAAAATGTTAGATGCACTTGAGAAAGCACGTCAAATTTTCATTGTGGTTGACAGGAAGAAGAAATAGCTTTTCAAGAAATTGAAGATTTCACTCACTAGACGCCTGAACTATTAGCCCATCCAAAGTTCGATTTCCCACTTATAGTAACCATGCCGATAAAGTGTATAGCCTCATCGGGGAGTGATTTCTTTTGACGTCAGGGAATGAAAAACCGATTTGTTTTGGTATCACGAGCATTAACGGCCAGAGAAGAATTACAGTAATTATCCGATAGAGAGGCATTGGCTATTCTTGGATGCTGAAAGGCACCTTAACTTTTTCCTGGGGCATAAAGTAAAATTATTTCCCTGATCATCGCCGCCGAGAATTTATTCAAGAAAGGATTTGACCAAACAGGCTCGTTGGATAGAACGGCTGTTAGAGTTTGATATTTTAAAATTGAACATATAGCAGATGAAAAACAAATAAATGTAGCGGATGCCTTTGGAGTGCCATAATGGGAGAAAAACAACCAGAGCAGCAAAGAGAGAGGAACAAAATTTAAAAAAAAATTGAATGCGTGGAGGCAACAGATGTTGAAAACTGGGAATAACTTTTGACCCGGGCTGGCGAGAAAGAGGGGGCATGAGTTGTGGAAGTGGCTGACCTTACGTCAAACAGTGATATGCCCTTCCATTGTGAGAATGAGTGTGTGATTGATTTGTGTGGTTGGAGTGTTGGAAGGTGATAAGAGGCCAGAAGTCAGGCCATGGATCGGAAATAGGACAGAGCGCACCTACAGTAACAACACTCCCGATTTCCCTCAAGTGCCCAAAGATATCTTCTTCATTGAAGAGGATATTTTGTTTTGTAAATTTATGAAGAGAGCAATTATCCGATTTCATCGTCGTCCTTTGTCCAGTTTGGTAGAGAAAGCCATCCACATGATACATGCCACAAGTGCTGAGGGACATATAGGTATAGAAAGGTCCCTAAGGGGCAAAGAAATGCTGTTTTGGGTAGGAAATTTTAGCAGACATTACAAAATTCATCAGCCAGTGCCACATATGTAATTTGTGAAAAACCACAAACACTCTATTCCAAAATACATGGAGCCAGTAGAGCCAATTAAAAAAACAGAGTGCATATGGATGTCGGAGGGTCAGTCTTCCCACTCCTGGAGACGTAAAGTTCAAATAGTGTGACGATGGTGGAAAATTTTCTGCTTATAACGCCACGCATTTCAGCAATGGTGGATAAGACCGCAACATCGGATTGCCAGAGCTTTGTGTTCATTCATAACGAAATTCGGCTTATCGTACAGTAATCAGTGACAATGGGCGTGAATTTGTTAATGAAGTGACTCAAGAAGAGCTGACAAATTTATTAAATAGTGGAACATTTTTACTTGATCACGTCCTAACCGGTTCAGCCAATGATTATAGTGCAGCAGATTGCTGTAAAAATCGTTCAGATAGTGAAACAAGCATGAAATTTGGCACAAACATTCCTAAGACTACGCTCTCTTAGAAAAGGGCGCTGGCCACCTGAAAATCCAAGATGGCGGCTATTTTTCAAAATGGCCGCCATCTATGTTGAGATTCACTGGTTTGGGAGCATCTATTGGATGGAATATGCCAGTTTTTTTTTTAAACCTCAACTTTTAGGTTATAAAATGTTCCATACCACATTTTATTGAAAACCCTTACTAAATGAATTGTAACCAAGATGGCGTACAAAATGGTTGCCATAAAAGTTTTTTTTTCTATCCACAGCGCTAGCAGACATAGAGACCAACTGTTTTTATTTAATGGTATATTCATGTGATCAGACAGTTTAACTAATATGCTATTTTCAACTGAAATAGTAATGGTATGGTCACATACAACATTGTGTCTAAGACTGTAACCATAAAAAGAAAAAGAAGAGAAATACGGACTAAACGCAACCAATCTATGTATAGGTCTCTCAACCTACACCTTTGAAAAATTCGAGGATAAGAAGGTAGGCATAGCATGACACGTTGGATGCTCAAGCTAGATTATCTACTGAAGAGAGGGCAATATTTATCTAGACTTCACATTTGCAAGTGCACAGAGCTGTGCAGGGAAGACCCAGCTTGTAGCACTTGCACCTTTCCCGACAGCCTGCTTTGCATCCACATTTGGTAAGCTGTTGGCAACTCTTGGCTAAGGGCGAGTTGGTTGTCCAGAGGACTTGCCATGCTTCACCAGACTTTTGCCATCCCCACTCAGCAGGGTTCTCTGGCTGTGGCTGACACTGGGTGGCCTGCCCCACACACAACCAGCCTGGTACGCAGCACGCTTGGTGTGTTGGAGGAGAGCTCCTGGTTGGTGGAATGGCCTCATATGCCCTTTGTTTTCTGGCAAACATATCAAGTCTAGCCTCATCCACAGTGCCAGCAGTGCTGGATCTTTCATACATAAGTATGACAAACCTCTCAGGACCTTCAGGTCACTCTCTTCCACTCTGAGAGGGTAGTGACTCAGTTTGGAGAACACAGTGGAGGCCTCTGGAAAGATGTTCCATGTCTGCCAGGCGGTCTTCTTGCCCTTGCTCCGGAAGGCTGACACTGTATCACAGCCTGTGAACGCATGGAAGAAGAGCATGCCATTCACCTTCTCCTGGCCCAGAGAGTTGCACAGGTCATGCACAGCAATCCAGCGCAGGCTCTGGCCTTGGCCAAATGCCACCCATAGCTTCTCTAGCCCTAGATTGTGGAGAGTGGAGAAAGCACTGACTGCAACGACAAGAACATCTGTGTCATTTGCTTTAACCGTGATGGTCTTGGCTCCATGTTCTGTGGCATATTTGGCATGGAGAAAGATGCGGGTGTCAGCTTCCTCATGAGAGCACTTTTCCAGTCCCTGAAGACTAGCCTCATGAGTGCTGAGGACAGGCAGACCCTTTCGTGGCAATGACAACATTTGTGGCAGACATCTGGGCAACTTTGTCTGCCAGGAACTGGAACAACTCTGTCTTGTTGGCATCGTGTCTTAGGAAATTGCGCCAGTTGGATGGAATTGTGTTCTTGTCTGTCACCTTGCGCCTTCCTCCTTGACCACGTTGGAGCCTGGTCTCAGCTTTGAGGCTGGATGTATTGTATACATCAAATACAAGATGTGATGATGTGTACTTGCTGCCATAGGATTGTATCACAGGCAAGAAGTCGCAAAGTGCATAGCCCTCAAAGGTCTTTCCTTTCTTTGGTGGCAAGGCATGGACCAAAGCTGATCCATCTACAATGAGGACATCAGTCTTTGGTTCTTTGTCTTCTAGTGTAACATGACTCTCCAGGACCGAGGTCAGCTGAGACTTCTGACATGTGTACAGCCTACCACCCTCACTAAGGGAAGCTGGGAATGTTTGATTCTCGTGCTGGAAGAATTCCTGCAGATCACATTCACGGCTCTGACAGGATATAAATAGCTTTGAGAAAAAGCTGGCAATCCTCCTTCAGAAGTTTCTGCTTTGACTGTTCTACAGGAGCAGCTTCTTGCCTGAAGAAGTCAGTTCTGTTCTTCTTTATCGGCTCATAGAAGGAGACTGCATTGTTTGCCAAAGAGTCTGAAAACTTGAAATTTAGTGCGGCCTCTGTCAGGGTGTGTCTGTAGAAGTTCTGCTGAGCTGGGGTGGGCAATGTCTTTGTTGTCAATGGAATACAGATCCTGGCTCTCTTCCTGAAAAGGACTTCCCAAAGTGTTGCAAAGCCAATGACAGCTTGCTGACTCTCTCCAAGAATGTCTTCTGCGCATGAGGTGTTTGTTCATGGTGTGTTGTCTGCTCATTAGACTCCTTACTTTGAACCTCTGTTTCGTATGCAGACACCAAGCGGATGATCTCTGGGCCAGCCACCATCCATCTTCTGAGTGCTGACGGATCTTCAGTCAGCCCAATGGCTCCGCCATCAGCCTTTATAAAGGCATTGGTCTGCTCATGAGCTTGGTCAAGAGCCATTGCTGAGAACTGGCGACTGGTCTTGTGCACAACAAAGTTGCCAGCCTTGAACTCCTTGTGCAACTCTGGGTGTGAACTCTCTAGGGTAAGCATGTCCCTGAGGTGAATAGGCAGCCAACGAGCATAGTTTGTATTATTGTTGGAAAAGAAGTAGGGTATCAGCTCATGCAATGCCTGGCAGTAGAGGACAAAATTGGCCTCACGGAAGGACCTGATCAGTAGGAATATCACAAGTTCCATAGACAACACCATGTGCCAGAAGTGGAACTGTGGACTCTGCTGTCTTCGAAGGTCACACCACCTCAAACTCTAATGCCTGCTCATTGTTGTTTGCTTTCTCAGCACAGTAGTCAGTGTATGCTGTCCTCAGGAGTTTGTACAAACTAGAGGCTGTAACCTGGTGCATCTGCCGTGTCCTGGTTACACTTGCAGCTGACAGGAAGGATTCTGCAGTTCCAGATGAAGCAACTCCTGCCTCCACCAGAGCTCCTGTCCAACCACTGCCATGAAGAAGAGTACCAAGAGATGTCATTGCTGCCATCTCAATGTGCAGACCACCAAACATTACCAGATACTTGTCTTCGCCATACTGATCAGGCCACTGCCACTGCACCTGCTTTGCTACGGCATAGATTGGCTGATCAGCTGTGATTATGGGTATCTGGCCAGGGTTCAGAAAATCAGTGACATCCTGCACTTTCTGCATCACGTGTTTGATCGTAGCAACAGAATGAGCCTGATCACGCAGGAGAGAGGAAGCAATGAAGTTATGGTTACTTCAAATTCTGGGCTTCTCTTCATTGAAGCATGATGAGCTGACCACGTCAGATTCACTGCATCATCTATTTCCTGGGTGACTATGACCTTGTCTAGCCACTGATACTCCAGTGCAAGCTGTGGCCCCAAGATATCTGTGGGTGGCTTTGGTATTGCAAATGTTTGGTGGCACAGGTTCTTTGTTTGAAAGGAAGCTGGTGAGATGTTTGTGAATGTGTCCGGCAATTCAGGCACCGACCTCACTTTCTCAGGTGCAAACTTTAGTTGCTGTCTTTCCTGTCCAGTGTTCTCCCTTGGTGGGGTGCTGAAATATGGAGATGCTAGTTCCATGGAAGGAGGTAGTGGCAGTAGTTGCAGATGGGTTAGGTCGATGTTGTCCATCACTGCAGTGGTGAACAACCCTTTCACAGTACTGGGGGACAGACCACACCCTCCTCCACATATTTGCTAACTGTGTGGTATCTCCTAACTGTGTAGAGACCTCCAGTACTCTGTCATAAGAGATACTGAGGCCATACTGATGTAGCATTTCAACCAGGTTTCTTCCTGGTTTTGGCATAGACTGAGAGTCCCATGTAGACTGGGAATGGTGTTTCTCTGTCTTTGGAGTGTCTATGAGTTGTTGCTCCCTCTTTGTATCGGGAGTAGCAGTTGAACTGCATGAGCTGTGCAATGGCCTGGTCTGACTTTGATGCTCCAAATCGTAACTGTGACTTGATGTCAGCCCCATGCTCAACCATCCCTACAAACTGGAGCAGGAGAGGAGGCACAGAATTTCGTACACAAGCCTCAGAAAATGTGCCATCAAACCGTGACTGATGATCAAGTATAGACTTTCTGAGAATATTTGCTGCTTTAGCAATGATAACTGCCTCTGAAAGATCAGATGATTGAGCAAGTGCTTTTCCCACATCCTTTGAAATGCAAGTAATACATCTCTGCCAGATTTATGAGCCTCAAGTTCTGGAATTTCTGCCAGAAGTTTGTCTTTGAGTCTCGTGGAATTTACACTTGGTGACTCTACACCTAATTGTTCCAGACGTTGTTGGTAGAGGTGGCAAATATCTGCCAGCCGAAATGTGACTGGATCATCTGAACAAAGGTTGTTT
This sequence comes from Macrobrachium rosenbergii, assembly GCF_040412425.1. Lineage (NCBI taxonomy): Eukaryota > Metazoa > Arthropoda > Malacostraca > Decapoda > Palaemonidae > Macrobrachium > Macrobrachium rosenbergii. The sequence goes on along the minus strand of NC_089744.1, from coordinate 71,477,602 downwards.
TCAAACAATGTATGTCATCAGTTCTGACAGAACTAGTGGATACACATCTGATTCTGACTCAGTGCTACCTTGGTCTTTCTCAAGGCTCCTCAGGTAGGACCTTTTTCTGTTGTAGAGGGCACAAAGACAGGCATGGTGATACTTAAACTCCTGTGCAATGACATCCCCACCAGTCAACTTAGCAAAGGAGCTTGCCATCACTAAGTATCTCTGCACATTCACGCAATTTCAAGTCAAGGCCCTTAGTACTAGCCTGTCTGAGATCAGATGCAGGTGCCACTTTCTCACAGAAAATGCAAACTTCATTGTCATGACTGGTTCGGCGCAGTTTTGCACGACTAGTCTCAGTGTTGCTGGTCTGGTCATTGGATTGTCGCTTTCTTGCACGGTCCAGTTTAGTGTTGTTAAACAACAAGCGACAGTTCACATGGTATTTTGCTGCATTTTTCCTGAGAGTGGCCTCTATGCCATCACCTTCATCCAGCCTTGCTGGATCCATTATCAGTGGCATTTCATTAATTTCACTGAACATGGGAATGTTCCTTGCCAGCATTGTGTACCCATCATGGTCTAGGACATGATGACTTGGAGGTGATGTCAAGTGCTCACCTCTTTGTCCTTCTGACAAAGACAACACAAACTCCAGTTTGTTTTTCTACTGCTCAATATTGGATTGGCATCACATTCTGCCATGATTTCACTTTTGATTAAGGCCGAGGGGTTATCCTTTTACCACCTTAAACAAAGCACACATTCCTGTATGGGATTCAACTAGGTTCGGTCTCCCTACACCTAGCCCGATCATTCATCCAGTGCCATTTTAAGTCCCGTGTGATCTGTACACCATCCGGGTAAGTACATGAACCATCATGTACAGCCCCATACCCTACCTCGCGTCTCTCTCCCGCTGGCACATCCTGTCTATTCAGGTGCGGCTATCTAACTATAGCTGGTCTGGGGCTGTTAGAAAGCATTTGGGACACTAAACTAAACTATACTACAACTACTAGTCTAAGACTACAGGATTAGTAAAGCTGGATTAGCTGGCACTGAACCCCATGCTGAGTTACACAGCAGTGATGTCACCAGTGTGCCCTGGTTGTGTGCAGACATACACTCTTTTACATTTATTAATTTTCCTTCAAAATTGACGAGTTATTCGAAAGAGATGGCCTCATTAGGATCTAAAACCACAGAAACCAAGATCCATGCTTAAAACGATAATTGTTGAACGGGCATTATTTCTCATTATAATTATTGTTTCTACCTTTTTCTTGGCAGCCATATAGCCCCCATATTTAAAGGTAAACTGTACTGGAAGCTACAGAAACATAATATTCACAAGAAATAGTATGGAAGAGCTTTTCACCATATTGCTAGAAGCAAATACATGCCATTCTAGTGAAAAATTAGCCAAAATCTGTCGATACTGGCCGCCATCTTGGAATTTGGCCGCCATATTAAATTTTGCGTGGCCAGCGCCCTTTTCTGATAGAGGAACTTTAAAGAGCACTTGTGCAAAATTTCATGCTTGTTTCACTATCTGAACGATTCTTATGAAATATGCAATTATCTGCTGCACTATTAGTTGAATCCCACAATAGAGAGGTGACCAATATTTTGAAATACTTAGTAGCCGACAGTCCGAGTCAGTGGGTAGAGATGTTACAAATGGCGGAATTTGCACTTAATACGGCGTATAACGGCTCCATAAAAGATAGCCCATATTTTTTAGTGTATGGACAGGACCCTTCATTGCCATATACTGTGATCATGGACCCAAGAACTTTACCTTTATATAGTGTCGAACAATACCAAATGTTCTGTAACCTAACCAAAGAGTTTTTTAAGATAACGCAGAAACTTCTGTTGAGGCCAAAAAGAAAAGCATCAGACGCAATATGATCAGCGATTCCGCACACGAACGTCTAAGATACAAATAGGGGACAGAATCTATTTGAAAAGACTGCAACCGAGGAAACACAAACTTGAGGCCGCCCTATTTAGGTCCGGGTACCGCGTGAAAGAAATCAAAAAATGATACTGCGGTGATAAAGCATATTAGGGACCGGTGTCCAGGGCGAATACCACTTATCGCACATGCATCCCGTCAAAGAAGATGTCCTGATGACTGGCATCTGAATAAACCGGTACCCCCATTTCCGGACTGCCTGGTTACCTGGGAGAGAAATGAAGATGATATGCAAGCATGTCTAGGATCATTAACGGTGCACCCGACGTGCATACAGACGAGGGTCGCAAATATTGGTCCATGTTCTGAAGTATGAACATTATTCTAAACGTATCTTTGCACCAACATGCCATGTTCCTTTTAATCTTTTTTGTTTTGAGTTTGTGATAATGACTTTTCAGATTCCATAAATTGAGACAAATCGACTTCCTGTTTCATTTATTGTGTTGTACAAGTTCTTTAATCTTGATGATTGATAGCGATATGTTTGTTTTATTATTTTTTTGAATTACAGGTTTTGTGTTCCGTTTTAATCAGAAATTAGATGTCTTAAAAGTGGAGAGATATGAGAGTTTTTGTTATTTCATTGATTCATATGTGATTCATTTTTTCATTGATGAGCATGTTTGCAAAGATGATGGAATCCAGAACAGACTTTAAATTGCCAAAATGTAACCACGCAATTTGACCCTGGCTTGTTAAGTTTGATTTCTTTTTCCAATTTGCATGAATTATTAATTATTTGCGTTTTAGTCACTAAGGTACTCAAATAATGGTGCACAAATGTAGAAAAAAAGAGAAAAATGTATATAAATGAATAAAGAAAAAAATAGTTATGAGTTCTCTATACGCAGAACTTGGGGGAGTGGGTGAGCTGATCCATATAGAAAATCTACTAGACGCCTTGTGCGTGTGTGTGACCAGAGAGTAACGAACCGATAGATACCGCTGATTCATCGAATACCCATACGATCGTTGGCGGCTTGGCGTGGTTGATTCAAATGAAGGCCATACATCGAAGACCCTTATTGGCCCATTTCGATTATGAGAGACCAATCATAAGGTCTACTGACCCAAACCAGTTCAGTTTGAAAAGCAAAGAGTCAGTAGGGAGTGAGTGGTCGACGGGTCAAGTCGCGTTTCAAAGACAGGGTCGGCGCGTGTTGTTTAAATGAGTACCTTCCATGATTATAACCTTGATATATTAGTAGCGTAATATTAGCAACAGGGCCCTGTGTAACTATTAAGGAAAATACACATTGTTAATTGTACCATACGCGTTTCATTGTACTGGTAGAACCCTTTATATGATAAGATCAGGTCATATATATATATATATATATATATATATATATATATATATATATATATAATATATTATATTATATATACTATATATATATATATATATATATATAAGATATATTTATTTATATATGCAAATCAATTTACTTCTAAAAGTGTGATATATTTCATGTATACACACACACACACAAGGATAGATATATATATATATATATATATATATACATATATATGCCCATTAAGGGCTGACTCAAATCAGGTTCCAACTTCTTTTAAACCAGTTCTCTCGTCTTTCCAATTGTTCTTTCAGGTTCGATCTTTCAGTCAGAAAGTTATTCTGGTTCCACAAAGGATGTGAGTCTTTCTAATTTATTTCTATTCCACACATATATAAATATGATATATTTCATATATAGTAATATATATATATATATATATATATCAGGATACTATATATATATATATATATATATATATATATATATATATATATGTGTGTGTGTGTGTGTGTATGTATATATAGATATATATAAAGTAAAGTGATAACCTATTCGTAAATCATAAAAAGATAAAAGTTCTCCCGATGTATTCAAGTCAATGAACAGCCGAACGGTAATGATTGCCTTATAGGTTACTCTGCAAATATCATAGAATTGAAATGTTACTGATTCTAATATCGTCTGAAGATGTTGGTTTGGGTAAAGATATACAAAGGTATGATTAGGGTATTGTATATTTTTCATAGAGTTTTTTTTTTATAAAATAACAGAAATACACATATTTAAAAATCTGAGCGTGCCGTGTGAAAAATAAAATTTCCATGCCCTCGTAACGTGTGCCGTTTATAAAAACCGTTCTGAAATTACGTCAAATGACAGAAATTAGGAAGGAAGGTCCCGCATTCGGAATAAACTGGTGACCAAGTGTTGCAACTACCAACCATCTTCAAAAATAATGACTACCTGTAAAACAAATGCTACACGTGTACCACAATGTCATAATAAATTAAAAGCTATTGGGGTGCTATTTAATAATGATGTGGATATACATTAGCTTCAATATTTGAATATTCGAGACTATAGAGTAGAAATGTCGGGAAAACAGATCTTTTTCTTTATTTTTGAAAGGGGGCTTAGTGAGGCAAGTGACTGATGTGCAAACAGGGAGTAAGATTTGTGTGAAAGTATGAATGTTTCTTGAGATGAAGACTGAATTAGGAAGCATAAATACTCAAACCTTAAAAAGAAAGAATAAAATCTTATTAGTTTGCCTTTAGCTAGAGCATTTTTTGAGGATGATACCTTTTTATTTTCATTATACCATCAACATCAGAAAGATGTTTTTAATACCAGTGCCCACATAGCTGTACCTAAACGGTATAGATGGATCTTGTTAATATATCTTAAGAGTCAGTGATTCGTAAGAAGTAATATATATTACATATTAACAGAATCATCTCACGCTTGAAAAGCTTTTCAGGCTGATGAAGATGTCTCTTAGGTATAAATGATTTGGTTTCGCAAACTAGCGTCAAAATGCAATGGGTATTTTTCGAATTTCTAAATTAAGTCATGCCATATTTATTGCGCCTTGTAGTGCAAATATTAACTTTAAAAGCAGTACTAGACAGTAGCTTTATCCTCATCTCCTACCTGTTGCATTTAACCCTGTTTCAAATGAGATCATTATGTTTTAAACAACTACATTTAAAAAGTATGAAAACTCAGTTCAACTGTAGACCTTCATTATGTGGTCTATAAAGGTTACAATTTATATATAATGTCACGATGCGTATCAAGTACCTGGTTATTACACAACTAATCTCAAGATTCAAAAATATACCTCACTTCAGCCAGATACCTGAACTCTCATAACATTAATTATTACGACTGAGTACTCTAAAGGTAACAGTGATCCCTTAAGAAAAACTTATTTATCAATCACTTAAAAATCAAACTAAGTCTATCAGAATATGTGTGAGGTATCAAAAATTAAACTAGAAATCTTCTAGAGCAAAAGGGCATCACTCCATCAAAAAACTCTAACTGTTTCCCTGGTCTTAATTCACTTTAGCAAAACTAAAAGAACAAAACAAGTTTATCACTTCGCCTTATGCACACACAATCAATCCTATTCACTGATGATCAATAAACGAAACACTGTTTTTCTAAAAATGTTAAATACAAAAATTTATTTTTAAATTCAAAGTTTATAATTAGAATTCACAATTAATTAGAATTCACAATCTGAAAAATTTATTATTACTTGAAAATAACACAACACTCAATTAATTCTTGAATTAAATTATGAAACAAAACTAATTCACAAAAACTTTATCAGGAATTTAAATTAATCAAGCAAAATTTAAACTATCAAGAATTACTCAAAATTTAAAAAGAAAAACTCTTAATAAATGAAATCAAGTATGCAATGTTAAATTATACCAAGAAATATTTAAAATGCTACGTAAATAAATGTTACATCACAAACATAAAAAATGTGAAAATATAAAGGGATTGTAAATAGAAAAATACACAAAAATACACATAAGATTTATCAATAATAATTTCACTTGGTAAAAATTTCCTAACTTATCATACCATGGTATTAATAAGTAAAATTCACGTTACCTTACACAAACTTGTGAAAACCTCTGTAAATCACTTGCTGCAGCTGCGTTACCACAATACACACTTTTTTACCAGGCGCCGTTACGAACTAAATAACTTTGCTAAATTCAGATATCAAAAGTTAATGCTAATATATGACCACAAAACACTACGTTAAAAGAATCTCTTTCTAAGAACGAGAGAGAGAGAGGGAACCACTTCAGCTGGTCTCAGAAATCAGAATGAAACAAATTTTAGGATTCCAGGAATACATGAAACAATTACATGATGTCATTAAAGCATTTTGGGTACGAGATATAAAAGGGAAGTTCTAGAAGCAGGAGGTGACGTCACTAAAGTATTTTAAAAGTAAGATACAATGGAGAAGCTTCTAGAAGGAAAGTTACGTCATCCCAGCAAAACGTTTTGAATGCAATCTTACAAAACATGACGTAATTGATCAAGACACATATTCTTTCTCTCAAAGTGGCATACGTGACTCGACCAACGCATGTAACAACATGAAATCACTCGTCTTGAGCCCGTGTGGGACGGATTGGCGTTTGTTTTCGCAACCTGTCATCACTAACCCAAAACAAAGCGCTCCCTCTTATCTGAACTGATGATAATTGAAATGAAACAAGCCCTTCCTGGACACACACACACACGTGTTCAATATACTACGCTTTTACCAAGAAAGATATTCATTCTAAATTACGTTACTATTAAAATTGTATTATCAATTCGAAATTACGCTATCAAGTTACTTAATAATTAGTTCTTTTGAGATCTGATGCCAAACTAAACATGACACTTTAGCGATCATTATCATTACACATAACACATGAAAAAAATAAATATGTCAAAATTATAGAAGGATATATTATATTACAAGGCAACATCATGAAAAAAAAAAAAATAATAATATATATATATATATATATATATATATATATATATATATATATATATATATATATATATATATATATATATATATATATATATATATATATATATATATATATACACACACACACACATATATATATATATATATATATATATATATATATATATATATATATATATATATATATATATATATATATATATATATATATATATATATATATATATATATATATATATATATATATATATATATATATATATATATATATATATATATATACTCTGCTCTCTCTCTGCATTATTCTAGTAAGAATGTCCTTCTAACAAAGACGGGACAGTATCTCTGTCGAAGGTAAGCGGGCAGAGGTAAGCCATGTTTTTGAAAAATAACCACTTTTAGTAACTGATAGGTTAGCATTCTGGGGCATAACCCACGGGGAAGGTCTTACCAAGTGGCCCCTAGTTAAGATGGTCTTAAGCTTCCTTTTCCTCTGTCCTATGCATTCGGCAATGTCTCTGTCAATTTTTCAGAATGGCAGGGGCTATGTACGAACGCATGGACAAACAACTTTGCCCTACGCTGGCCTGACTGAGGCGAGTAGAGAGAGATCGACGTTGAGACTAAGAGCACTCATCGAGCCCAGGCTAACCTTATCCTTTGTCCTTTCCTGTCTTTGTATTACTCAGTGAATCGACAAGAAGTGTTTTTCGAGAACCCCGATCAGCAGTTGCAGTGCGCAAGCAACTTATGTAATGGTAAGTCTGAAAATTGACAGTTTTTTTCGGCGATTTGCTAGTATTTTTCCACTGTACTTGAACCTTTTCCATTGTTCTCCCTTCAGCCACCATTTACGAGAGAACCTGGTATAATCATATTTCTTTTATGAATAATTAATATTGCCTAATGAAATTGCATAAGCTATTCCCGTGCAGTAAGTAGGGCTTAGGAAAAGTCAAGAGTAAGTAAATTTCAGGCAAGCTGTGCATCCTGGCCCATTGTTTGGAAGAGAAATAGCCTTCCCAGTACTAACACCACGTACGATATCCACTAGAGTACAAACCTTCGTTGCGTTATATTCTTTTACGGGCACAGGGAAAACTGATTGTGTCAGACATTGACTAAAAGTTC
>NC_089744.1:71424672-71462172 GCF_040412425.1 Macrobrachium rosenbergii | reverse complement strand
TTCGCTCTTGGTCTTAATGGTACCCTCTTTTCCTTTTTTATTATTTGCCTTTTCATGTTCCTTGTTATTCCCTTTATCTTGAGTCTCCAAATTTTTCAGATCATCCCTGCTCGTTGAAGCCATTTTCTTTTTTTTGTCTTTTTCTTTTCTGTTGTATCTCCTGCATCGAATCTCATTTCTCTCTCTCTCTCGCTTTTTCTAGAGGACTCGTTTTCTAAGACACTGAAGAGGATGAAGAGGTAAGAATAGGAAGAGAGCATCGAGGAATATTTTCAAAGTAAAGAAAAGAAATGGGAGATAGATTATTCTTAGTGTTTATCCTCATTAGTTTCATTTGCATTTTACTTTATTGCTCTTGACCCTTGATCGTCTTTTTTCATGAACTGATTATATTTTAGAAAGTTAACTGAATTTTTTGCTTGTTCTGCAGACGCATGTCCTTATAGCCAATAATAGTTATTATAATAACAGCTAACATTACGTAATAAGATAACTAAATTTCGCAATAATTAGAGATATCAAGCAACCACAATACATTTTCTGAGCTTTTTCACTTAATGAGATCATTAGCCAGAACGTCTTTCTGCTAAAGTTTATTGCACATCTGTTATAACAATCTTTCGGTCACAAAGCCGAAAAGCCATATGAAAACAGAAGACATTAAAAATGTTCATATACAAACAGAACATAAAAACAACACAAATCATGGATTTTCACAAACAAGCACACATGTCTCAAAATACATAAACATATATATATACACACACACATACACACATATATATATATATATATATATATATATATATATATATATATATATATATATATATATATATATATGTATGTATATGTATATGTGTATTCTGTGTGTGTGTGTATTTAACTGTAATAGCCTCTTAACTTAAATTCCTCATTTTTCAGGTACGCTTGTCACTACAAAGTAGTGACAAGATTATCCAAAAAAAGAACGAAAAATCGAGAAGCATTGGAGGCTATTCACAATTACATATGTATCTGGTAAAAGTGACCAGTGGATTCTACATATATACATATATATATATATATATATATATATATATATATATATATATATATATATATATATATATATATATATATATATATATATATATATATATATATATATATATATATATATATATATATATATATATATAATCATGTACTTCCATTCTGTTGCATAGAATCTAGCTGCTCTTCATGGTGATGACAATAACAAGCCAATGGAATTCATTATAAAAGCTGTGTATGGACTTCAGGACTTTTATTCTTTTTTAAATAAATAAAATTTCAACATATTTTGTAGATGCAGTGTGTTATTATAATGATTATAATTATGTCTAGCAAAAAAAAAAAGACAGCTCGTTTTAGCATTTTCCGCTCAAGCAGCCACTTGGCTGCATCTCACATCCCGTTCAAAGAAAGCGCCGAGCTTTTAATCCCGGAGTCGCCAAAATCATTCGCTTGAAAACTGACGATGTGTAACCCCAGGACCATGTGACTAAAAGGGATTCATTTTGTTTCCTTTCTCCTCCTTTTTCTTGGACGTTTAAAGATCCCTTTTTAGTTTTTTGTGTATGGAAACTATTGTGCCTGCTTTGTCTGTCCGTCCGCACTTTTTCTGTCCGGCCTCTTAAAGATTACTGAGGCTAGAGGGCGTCAAATTGGTATGTTGATCAGTCACCTCCAATCATCAAACAAATTTAAAAATGCTAACATTAATTTTATTTAGGGTTAAATTTAGCCATAGTCGTGCGTCTGGCAACGACATAGGACAGGCCAACACCGTGCAGTAAGTTCAGGTTTCATGGATTGTCTCATAAGAAATTAGTAATTATTAAAGATGGAAATTTTTCGGTGGCCTTGATTATTAGCTGTACAGAATATTGCGAATAGAAACTTTGACGCATTTATATACTCCGTTTTTAAATTTTAATAGATGAGGTAATTGTTTTTGTCTTGTCTGAATTTGTTAATTGTTAGAGAGATCCATGTTATGATTATATGATTAACAAGTGCTCTTTTGTTGAAAATTGTAATTGTAATTACTCGAGTTTATTGACTATTTACACCGTGGCTATGCACATTAACTGATGGGTAAACCCCTTGCATGTTCTTCCGATATAACTATATAAATCATTTCTTCAAAATGTCTCGATTAGCAAATATGGTATTAAGTTTAGTTTTACGTTTTTCATATATAATTCTTAGTTGGTTGAAAATACTAAAATTAATTTTGCATATGAAATCCTGAAAGAGATGGACACATCACATCACTCAAGAATTCAGAAATTGTTGAAGAAATTAGTAATTAATAATATGGAGGTGGGACGAAGCTAACTGCATGAGAGGTCAGGTTTGACTGGAATATGGAATAGCCTTTGACTGCGTACGATTCCGCTGTTAGGTGTTCATACGAGGGACTTCAGATTCATGTAAAAAAGTATGAACATTTACTATTATTATTATTATTATTATTATTATTATTATTATTACTGGCATTATTATTATTATTATTATTATTATTCACACAGTGTTATGAAATTAAGCATAAAGATTATAAACTTGCTAAAAAAATTCCTTTAGAACGTATTGTGTATTTATAGAGAAACAGAAACCAAAGCAAAAAACAGAATAATATTTATTTGTTATTTGCTTTTTAATTTATAAACATGACTATGATTTTTTACCTTGCCAACAGGAAGACTTCCCTTTGGAGTCAAGCTGTTAATCAGCTTTTCAGTCCATATTTTGTTGAGGTAAAATCATAAGGTATTCCATTCATCTGCTTCCAGACTGTGAAAAGGCTTTCTGAAGAGGTTATGGGTGTGCTTTATCATATTTGCTAAAGCATTCTTTTAATGTCATTCTTTTTATTTATACCGATTCCTTGTTGCATTCTTGTATTTGTAAATGTCACCCAACTGTAAACAATTTTGCTGGAAGGCGAAATTCCCTGAATACTGCAGGCACTCAGACGAACTTAACACATTTCATCAAAGGCATATCGAAATGCGCAGGACAAGCGAAAATAAATCTCAGAAAAACCTACGAGCCATAACTAGGATTCCTGTAATCAAGGCTGAACTCTATGGTAGGAAAAGAATGCTGGAAGTGAATACATAGTTGATCATGCTGTATACTTATAAGAAAGAATCTTGAAGGTGATTGAGGAAATAATTATGACTTGCTAACTTATTTACAGAATTGCAAAATGTTCACATGATATTTGAACCATATTAACATTGGATTTCGACTGAGTAAAAGTTCTGTAACATCCACGTTTGCCATGACAGAGAGTGACCCCATCTCTGGTAATCAAGTTTATAGTACGTGTTATTAGAAGTCTTTCTGGTAATTATGTATGATTATTTTAACTGAAGATAACAAGACAAAACACAAAAGCAAATGGTAGTGCATAACCGAAAATAGTCTGATCTTAGCGTCTATATTAAAACGCATTAGTGAGCAAGAGTATCCTGGTAAAAGGCCTTTGCGTAAATTATAGGCTTCCTTGTGACGATATCTGCACTTAGCTGGAAAAGCACGGACCTGCAAATGAATGCAAATGGTCTCCTCCGACACAGGATTTCTTTCTCGAATAAAGATTAAAAGAGAACGCGCCCTATAAATAACTTCAACTTTGTTGACTAGAAAGTGTACTGGACAACACGCACGCACGCGACCCCAGCTACATTACTGCAAACTTATTTATCTAATTACCTCTGGTTGGCGTATTCAGTAAAAACTACTGTAGCATATATAAGGAAGGCTTAGATACAACAGATATGAAAGGAATTGTCTAGTTTGTAGCCATCACTGTAGCATAAAAATTCTTCCTCTGTGTCTTCTGTTAACAAATGTATGTGCAAACATTCGTGTTTGCTTGCAAAACATAAAACAGCTAATACACAAAGACACGAGTACACATGTATTTATAAATATATACATACACACAAACATATATAAATTTATATACATGTATATATATACAAACACATATATACATATATTATTTATATATGTGTGTGTATGTATAAACAAAGTAAGTATTGAAAACAGAGGGTTGAATAAGAGGAAGAAATTAACAGAGAATACGAGTTGGTCCGCAGGGAAGTAAACTCGGATGGAATGGTTCATGAACAAATAGATCTCAGAATAAACGATGCAAATGGACAGATGTTGTCTAAAGTGAATGCAGTCCTTGTTCATTTGAGTTCCTGAAGATGTACTGGTGTGAAAGATGACAGGGAGTCAGAGCTAAACGACGTAGAGTGGGATATATCAGTGTAAGTAATCATGGTAACTATAATACCCTCTTAACTTCTTGATTTCCTCACATCTTTGGATGCGCTTGTTATTACAACAGGACCAATATGCAGTTAATGTGCCTCGCTGTCGATCTAATCGGTTCCAGAGTCCTTTATTCCTTACACCGTTGGACTGTGAAACAGTCCCCTTGAGAATGTTGTGCAATTGGAATTTCAAAAGTCCAAGCGAAGATGCAATGCATTACTACCCTAAAACAATTCGTGTATTTTAATAATTTACTTACATTTTATCTATTTATTTCTTACTTTAATTAATTTTTTTCTGATAACTGATCTCTTTTTCTGTAACTGTTACCTTCTGCTTACTTCTTTCAGATGAACACCATGTTCTTTGGGAGCTTGAATTCAAGTCAGTGGCCTCTGTGGGCTTGTTCTTTGAACAGGGTTCACGTTCTGAATAATAATAATAATAATAATAATAATAATAATAATAATAATAATAATAATAATAATAATATCTAGATAATGCCCAAATGCAAGAACGTCGACTGGAATCGCTTGACGTTCGTAGCAGGATTCGAACGCTCATCCGGATTATCAAACCACCCGTTCACTTACTAATTGCCGGTTCGAATAATTCAAGTAGGACGTCAGAATACTTAAATATTCTTCCATTTGAGTCTGAAACATTGTAGCGGCATATATATCCATAAATATGAAGAAATCAAGATGTTAAGAGGACATTGTGGTTATATAGAATTACATATCTATCTATAAAAGTATATTGATATTCAATATATATATATAGATATATATATAGATATATATAGATATATATATATATATAGATAGACATATATATACTGGTATACATACAGATTACCATATATATATATATATTGTAATATATCCTATATTATACCTATATAATATATCTATTATAATATGCAGGTGAACAGAATCCTCATAATAAAGATAATTTATACATTCCTCTAAATCCCAAACAATAAGTCCCATTCATTAGCAGATCATAGCTCCTGAAATGATTACAGTCCCAAGAGACTGCAACAGTTCCTAAGGACTGAGGGGCCTTTGTCATCCCCTGCAATTTCGGGGACGGAGGCGGATTACGACGGAGGCGAAAGAGCATTAGGCCTTTCACGGAGGCCCCAAGTGTCAGGCAGCCACTCAGCACTAAGTGGGAAATCACAATAATCGGAATTCATTCCCTTATTGCCAGTAAGAACCTTCCGCTTCTTCTGTCTAGGGGCGGCTGCTGTTCTGTTTACTAAAATGTTACCAAGATGACCTACTTCAACGAGCACTTCAGTAAGCATCCACTCCTAACAAGTCTGCTTCATCAGGCAATACACGTTAACAATAAAAGGAAGCTTCATTCAACAAAAAAAAAAATCCTTATTTTGACTATTTAGTAAGCTACAACATATTGGAAAAAGACTTTTAATTATGAAGTTTTTATATTTTTACGTTCAGTCTGCATTCTAATTTTCATTTTATCAATATCATTATTTTCCTTTCAAATTTCTGTATTTTAGTAAAGGTCACCTCTGACATTAAAAGAGATACATACTTTGTTCTAAAACACCTTTTATCACGGACGCAATGGAGAGTGATCTTGTATCTTGACTTAAGTGACAAAGTGACTTGTTGCAATAACACGGGACGTCATTGAGAAGCAACCAGTGCATTGAAAGGCTTTTCAAGAATAGGCTGAAAAGAACATGCCATATATGCTTTATATGAACCACATGAAGCTGAGGTAATTAACAAGATTTTAGATCAACATTTTCCTTGATATCTTAACGAGTATATATTGCTACAAAACTATTGACAAGTCCACGTTACTGACTCTCCTCATTAACGTCTTTGTCATTTTTTTTTTGATAGGTATTTATTTCTACCCTGATTCGGTTTTTCCTTCTTTAATTTATTATGAAAAACATTTTTCCTTTTAAATCCGAATACTGATACTTTTGCATTTTCAGTGCAGGCCTACTTCATTTATTTCATCACACTTTTATCTTACGTATCATTGTCAATTGTTTTCCCGTTTTCCTCGTCAGAAAACGGATTACCTGAGTTTGTCAATTATATTTTTGCTATTTTTACTTTAGCAGTTCTCTCTCTCTCTCTCTCTCTCTCTCTCTCTCTCTCTCTCAAAACGGACGCTTTATTCCTTTCCATAACTATACTGAAATCATTAAAAGCACAGACGTCTAGTATTGGAATATATATTGGAATACTGGAATATGTAGTTGAAAAGAAATTATCATAAATCATCAAAACGACTTTTAATGTTGTTTATTCAAATGCTTCCGTTCCAACCTACATCTGGCAACACGACTTAAGTTGAACGTCGTAAATCAAGTCTGGGGCGCAGATATAAAAAGCCCTGATTATATTCTGACTCCATAAGCAGATATTTAAGCCACCTGCCTTATAATGTCAAACTTCTATAGCGCTTCACGACAGGCGCTTGTCATCTCCTTATCATAAAATTTGAATCATGATGAGACGGAACTAGAATGGAGGATCAGCATGGAATATCAAAATGGAAGTCAGCTTTTTAGCGTAGCTGTCAAATTTTCATATCTGCATTTGATTTAGGACTTGATTTTTTTAAGCTCACGTTTCTGGTTTTAACGATGATGTTCAATTCCACTTAAAAAAATATATAAAAACGTATTAAGTCTTGACAAACAGAACATGCACTAATTAATATGCCAAGTGGTTATTCACAGACTTACTGTGAGAGAATTATTATGGAATTAGCTGAGCCATCCGCCAGTACGAGATCTTGATCTTTGAATAGAATGAATGAATCACGTAAAGACAAATAAAAAACATATTTCAATAGTCTCATTCACTGATTGGATATGAAGTATATTCATATTTTAGTCAGCCTTATTCTAGAGAGAAAAACTACAGCAAAACAAGACTCTTTTTATGTTTTTTTTTTAACGTAATCGATTCGGTAACTTTTTACTTGATTTTCATGGCCTATAGACTATGGAAACTTTGAAGCCTCATAAGGCAAAGGTATTTTAAAAACTAACCATTTTTCTTTATACTGTTTTTTCTTTAACTTCGAATTGATAAGTGGATCTCCTTTTGGTGTATAAATATGACATTTTCATAATTTTATAATGTCATGCTGTCTTCATTCTGTGAGCGACTTGAAAATGTTCTGCTTTAACAGCAAATGTTCATACTATTCGGTGACAGCATTTCAAACTCTCCAAAAATCGATGACCTCAACCTACGTAGGACCTTGGCCTGACGTTCCTTGGTTTTATGTTTAACGGCGGCTTCTTTTTTTGAACTGTGTGACGGATGTCTTCCTTAACTGTAACATCTTGAAAGTGAAAGTTAATATATATATAATATATATATATATATATATATATATATATATATATATATATATATATATATATATGTATATGTATATATATATATATATATATTTATATGTATAGATGTATTATGTATATATATAATATATATATCTATTTATATATATGGTATATATATATATATATATATATATATATATATATATATATATATATATATAAATATATATATATATAATATAACACAGAGACTTTATCAGATATCTTATATTTTTCTTCTAAGTGTTTTACCTATTAACCATTTCTGTATTCTCGCAGATGTAACAAAATAAAGTAAATTTAAACAGCGGGGATAGCATTTCCATTGTTAATCGCTTGCCTCAAAGGATTATAAAAAAAAAGTCAAGATAAAGATTAAGAGCAATGTCAAGAAAAGAACGTGCAGGGGAAAAGAACGTGAAGATCGCTTCAGGACTGACCTGGCACATACAAATCAGTTTTGATCAGAACGAAACACATTTCATTTAGTTTTCACGGACACCCATCAATTTTCTAACTTTTATTAGTAATACTTATCAAATGGCTTCAGATTAAGATTTTTTTTTATTAACAGCCAGATGTTATTGATACGAACTAAACAGCACATGAATCGCAAAGCTTGAATAACTTTATATGAATTAGTGAGCTTTAAAGCTTTATGGAACATTATTTTCTTGCGGAAATGAGAAAAGCAAATATACCGTAAATATATTCTACACTGCTTTTATTGATGGTCATCATCAAAGATTCACACTCACCATCCTTCCTTGTCTCCTCTCTCTCTCTCTCTCTCTCTCTCTCTCTCTCTCTCTCTCTCTCTCTTGTCACCATTAGTATCAAAGTTGCCCATATCCTTGTAATCTTTGTTTTACTCCTTTCTGTAAACTGTCGTCTTTCCAGTGACAGTTAAAGTCATTTCCTGACACAATTTCCCAGCTTCATAAAAAGGCCACATGCGACTCGTTACCGGAATGGAATATCGAGTTTAGGCCAAAGGCCAAGTCTGGACCCCATTCGAGGTCATTCAGCTTATCTGACTAAAGGAAACTTTCGAGAGTAAAGGTAAGTTGTGATCTGTAACTGGAGGAAACCTCACAGCTGCACTATGAAATAATTTATTAGGTTCTCTTAATTGATAGCAAGATGGAAGAAAGATAATGGAGTAAGAATGGATATACAATTATATATATAAGGGACATATAGAAGAACCTTTAGTAAAGCCTACAGTGCACCCCGTGAGGTGCACTGATATATACTAACCACTACTGCTACCTACTACTACTACTACTACTACTACTAATAGGAAGTCTGGAATCTCATCATAATAAACTCATCCCATCATTGAGTAAAAAAATTTACAACAACGTTTACGTATATGAAAAAACAAACAATGCCATCAACTGAAAAAAGCGCCTAAGATCACTGTAAATGTAAAACTGCATTTTATGTAATTTTTCAAATTGAAATAGTACCAGGAGAAAATTTGTCCTTGTTCATGCAAACAGCTAAATACAAATATAAATGAAAAGTTCCATTTTCCGATGTTACCTTCCATGAATTCAATGCAGCTTGTAAGTGCCAGGTTTTTATGTTAGTACTCTTCTTCCGATATACTAAATAATTATACAACTTATCGCCGTATAATTCAATAATTTCTTCTTAAAATAATGGGATGAAGCCGACACTAATGATGAAGAAGAAGTAAATTAAATTTGTATCACTCGATGGTTAAACACTCCTGTAATGAGCTAACAAACTTTGAAGCACATTAAATCCTGTTGAATAATATTCAGGCGACAGAACAAACAGAACAGGAATGTGACAACAAACTACAGCACAAGTGTTACAAAGCAATTAAAGAACTACTTGTTAGGATGGAAATTATTATGCCGAACTTAATTTTGGAAAGATTAAAATGTCAGTATATTTTAGATCAGTAAATTTCCAGATTTTTTGTAAACAACAAAATGGAAATAACATCTCAGTTAATTTTGCAGGACTTATATTCTCCTTTTATTTGTGACATTAATTATCCTCCGACTTTTCTTATCACTTCCTGTTAATACGCCATTTTAAATAGCAAAAGCTTTAATCAAGTTCGGTTTTCTTGGTCGCTTTTCTCTGTAATTAGAACTACCCTCTACGTGTCTCACTACGTCGACTAGATAATGATCAAATGAAAGAGAAGATATGACCCCTTTCAAGCCATTTCAAATCAAACCGAAGGATCATCTACTTCATGCCAGTAAACATTCTAATTAATCATAAACTTTACGTCCTTCCTGAAAAGGAGCTTTAAAAACTAATGCCATATCTCCAGGACTTATTCAGAATATACTGTTAGAAACAGCGCACATAGTGAGAAAACTATATACTATATATATATATATGCAATAGGAATCCACACTGCATAAACCATATAGTCATATATATATGACTGTGATAGACCAAAATAATAATAATAATAATATATAATATATATATATATATAATAATATAATAATATAATAATAATATAATAATATATAATATATAATGTATGTATGTAAAATGTAACATGTACATATACAATGTTTGTAAACAATAACTAATGAGTATATATTTGATTTTATGTTCTGAAAGTAACCATACAATGGTATTTTGGCGCAGAGAGGTTGTATCTATATCAACTGTAAAATTTTCAACCCCTAAAAAATTAATGTCATTTACTTCATTCCTATCTGTTGTGTGGTGCGTATAAAATCCTGAATTAAACTTCTGTGGGTGCACCATTCGTCTGCACCTAACCCCTTTATATCCGCGCTGTCTCTCTCAATACAGCATCAAAAGAAACTTGGTTCAGCTTAGCAGCAATATTGTATATTAGCAAATTTTAACCCAAATTAGTATTACAGTGAACATAGTGAAAGGTATTATGCCCTAAATTGGCCGAGTGTGGCGTGAAACCTGCCCAGAATGGAAATTACCAGGCAAAGGCTCTGTCCCAGAACCTTGATAATATTCAGGGAGCCGTGGAGTACGTGCATCAACTGGCAGATATGCGCTCACACGCCGAAAGTACCCCAGTTAATGGCATACAAATCTGCAAGTGCATAAAGGAATGCATTCATGAATATTCTCAGGAAAAGATAAGATGTAAAAGTTTTTTCTTCAATAGCATTATCAGCGTCTAAAAATATTTCTAATGGTTCAAGTCTACGTGTCAACCTGTTCTTCTTTTCATAACATCATGACAGGTATCTTTCGTAATTATTAGGGTCGAATAATGAGAGGATCATAAAATACCTTCCGATTAATAATAATAATAATAAATAATAATAATAATAATTAATAATTTTGTAAAAAAAATATTAATAACCTAATAGCTATCTATCTGCAAACTGTTATTACAATTAGTAAACTTCACTGAGAATATTATAACCATAACGGAAATTCTAGAATAAATCTGCGAGGATAATTTAGCTAAACTGTTTTCAGAAACAAATTTATAAAACAAAAACATTAACGCGAGTTTTATATTTGTTCAAAACTCTTCTGCGAAGCCTTAAACTGAAAAAGGGAAAAGAACAAGAATCGTAATAACCAAAAACTGTCTGGTTTTATGGCGATAGCGTAGCTGAGATCGAGGCAGCGTTCTTCCTCAGCTGATCTCTTAGGAGATGAAAGGAGCATCGTCATGCACCTCTTCAAGTACGGAGTGGCCAAGACTCCCGGGACTTTGGCGCAGTTCGTTTATAACTTCTCTATTGAAATTGTTAATATCAGATCCCTATATATCATATTTTTAAATGAAATTTATTGTATTTCCGATGCAGTATAAATAATTGAAATATATATATTTGAGACCTGTTTTGCCACTGTACAAATGTGTTGCTGGTTATTTTATGGCAAAATATTGAGATTTTGTGTTTAGAAATAATCAGAGAACAATTACATTGCTACAAAGGCTCATATCTAGGAACTGTAAAAATTAAAAATGCACAAGCAAATCATGAAAAGTAATTATAAGACTATATAGGTATCTCAATACATCATAAATTGTATATATATATATATATATATATATATATATATATATATATATATATATATATATATATATATATATATATATATATATATATATGTATGTGTGTGTGTGTGTGTGAGTGTGTGTGTGTGGATATTACATTATATATATCCTCCGTTTTCTCAAAATTATTTGTTAAATAAAGGAGCAGTGGAGTTCGTTTAAACTGGCAACTATGCGCTAAAAATAAATAACGCAGTAAATGAATTTCAAATTGTTATGAAACATAAATCATTCATGAATAATGAGAGAGAGGATAAAAATGATAAAACTTTTGTATTCAAATGTATTATCGAGAGAGAACATTTCTAATGGTTCAAGGCCAGAGAGAGAGAGAGAGAGAGAGGATTTTGTTCAAAATGCAAAAATAAATAAAGTTTAGAATTATTATTCAATTACCATATTCTGAAAGATAAAATTTTTTCAAATATTCATTCATTTAATAAATGACCTTGAAAACAGGTATCTATCGCAATCATTAGGTCGAATAATAAATAATCATAAATAATAATAATAATAAGAATAATAATAAAATGATAATAATTTTTCTAGTTCATGTTTCTAAACTGCTTATTACAAAGTAAACTTTGAGAACATATATAACTATATAATCCTGTTTCGAAAATTTGTCAGTAAATCTTTAGAGAAATGTTAGCTGGACTGGGTTCATTTTAATTAAAACAGAAATCAATGATTGAATATTATATTTGTTCAAAACTCTACTGCTGAACCTGTTTTGAAAGTGGAAAAGAACTATTTTCTTAATAACCACTTTTTGTAAATAATATGGCCTGTTAACCTGAGATCGAGGCATTTGTTCTTGAATAGTGATTCGAATGAGATGAAAACTACATTCATCGTCAGTCCCCTTCAAGTAATTTAGATGGAGATAAGTTTAAAGTAAAAGACTTTTAGAAAGTTCCTGGAATCAGTTAAATTATAGTATCTCTTTAAGTCAACCATGGAAATTGGAAACCGTACATTTAAAATTTTAATGGATTTGTTCCTGAGATTGAGAGAAACCGTGTTGCCATTTCAAAATGATACATTGGTTTGTCTGTCAGATTTATGAAGACTAAAAGGAATGCAATTTCTAAACAAATTCTCGAACTCAATATTGCTCGAAAAATAATTTCTCAACTATTCCATTTTTAAGATCCAAGTAATATGCCTCATAAACATGATAGGATATAAGATAACAAAATTGAACAAATTTTAATTGTCTATATATATATTTATATATATATATATATATAAATATATATATATATATATATATATATATAATGAATATATAAAAATATAAATATATATATATATATATATAAATATATATTATATATAATGAAATATATATATTTATATATATATATATGATTATGCTGTGTTTACATTCCATTTATTAGCAACTTATTTCCATATTTATATACAATGGTTTGTATTAAGCTCAATGAAGAATAACATATATATATATATATATATTATTATATATAT
Organism: Macrobrachium rosenbergii; assembly: GCF_040412425.1. Taxonomy (NCBI): domain Eukaryota; kingdom Metazoa; phylum Arthropoda; class Malacostraca; order Decapoda; family Palaemonidae; genus Macrobrachium; species Macrobrachium rosenbergii. The sequence continues at coordinate 71,448,898 of NC_089744.1, read as the reverse complement.
ATATATATATATATATATATAAATTTCAGATGGATGGATGACAAGACTTAAACATAAAATAAGAGAATAAAAGAACTATAATTGTTTATGAGAATTTGAGAAATAGAGTTCCAATATATTCATTAAGATAAAGAAAGAAAGACAAAATAAGTAACAGAGGAATTGAAAGAAATACCATGACCATGTATATGTGAATCAAATACAAAATGGGAAATTTTAAAAAAGTAAGAAAATATTTATTCATAAATAATAAATATCTTTCTTTTAAAATGTTAAACATTTTTTTTTTTAATAGCCAATGTGCATTATTAATACATTTGTACTGGTGCCATTAGTTCTTGAATTTTGCATAAATTTTTCAAAAACTCTACTCTCATCAGTCTCTCTCCATGTAAATAATAATATCATGGCCAGTTCAAATTCATGTATATAGTAGATTAATCAAAATGGTCGGAAAGGTTATCCTCCCTAAAATCTGTCACACCTGCAATATAATGAATTTTTTTCGGTAAACTTTCGGACTCTTGAATATGTATGATGGTTTCCTTCTCACCATGTATTATATACACCTGAAAAAATGATGGGCAACTGAAATAACCACTGTCTTGCAAAAGCGTTATAAGTTATTTCAAGAATATTAGTTTCGAATAGCGATGGAATGAAAAAAAACTTTCTCTCGAGTTTGTGGACAAGTCAAATTTAGATGGAGATGAGTTTTGAAGAGAAAATTCGTAAAACGATGGATCTTTTAAACTTCTGTGATTAATAAACGCATAAGTTTGGAATCATATTTCAATCTTGAATGGGATTGGGGTTCTGATTCTGATAAACCGAATGACATTTTCACCTGACGAGTTATGCAATTATTTGAAATCAACATTAAAAAGAAAATGGAATGTAATTCCAGTATTGATTAAAATTAGAGCTCTGGCAAAGATCTCCTCAACTTTTTCTACATTACTTGTAACGATGCCCATAACAAGGATGCCCCAAAAGTTGCTTGATTTATTAAATATTTAGATAAACTTACATCAACCAATATCAAAGGGGTTGTTTATAAAATAAGATGTTGCAAATAGAAGAGACCAGTGATCAATTCAAAATAAAAATAGAAGATTTAAATTTCTTGTGAGAATTTCCAATAAATTTTGACAGTTACTTAGAATCCTTGATAAAATATCATTAAAGAACAATTTAAGGCTGATTATTTCTTTTCAGTCTTAGGACATTCTTGTCAGATCAAATATTAATTGATTTTGTTGAGACAGAAAAAAAAAATAAACAGGAAAACTCCCTAAACAAATAGAATGAGAATTCTTGATTTTATCAGAATGCTAATGAAAAAATTAATAATTGGTCTTTGCCGAAGATTGGATAGTTTCGAATTGTGTTCGAGATTTCTTGGCACTAATAGCCTCTCTTCAACCCCATTAATCTTTGGCTATGCATTCTACTTTCGATAGTGTTCGACTTTACTTGTTTGTTTTCGATTGATTACTGAAAACATGATAGTTCAGAAAATAGTTTTTCAAGGTAATGTTCAGACTAACTTCGCAAGAGTCTTTGGGGAATTTTGAAGACCTGTGTTTACTAACTGTTTTTGAATTATAATGAAAACATTCCTCGAAAGAGACTAAGGAAAATAAATTTTTGGGGATTTAGTAACAGTAAAAAAAAATTTTTAGTAATCCTTGTAAGTGAACAATATTGCTTCTTGTCTGTCTCGCAAAGTTTTCTAGACAGATATCGATTTTACAACCAAACCGTAGTTCGAACTTCTGCTTATTTTGTTAGTGTGCACGCGCGTGTATGTGTTCGTAGTTATACATGTATACATTTTTTTCCTGATATGTCAAACGCTTTATTCTCCCAAAACTTCTTTTCCTCCTTAACTGAAGGAAGTTTTTTTAATTCTTCAATATTAGCATTGGAAGAGCTTTATTGCTACATATTGATTTTAAACGTGGTCCTGGTAATGTTTATTACTCAACTTCATTTTAATACTTTTATTTTTCATTCATCATAAATTCCATAAATTCAATAACATTTCTTTGTTAGTCTCTATGACCTTGCACTTTACCCCTTGTTTATTTGCATATTCTCTATTTGTCTGCCCATCTATAATCTGCAATAACTTTCCATAATTAACATTTCCCATGAATGAAAATTCGAATAACAAAGCTTACGAAATAAATTTAATTGCAGAATGATATATATACGAAATATACACTCAAAGAGATTATTACCTATATTTCCTTTCAGTGACATCTATATCACTTTTTGCATTTCACAAATTTAATGCAGTCAGGCTTGGGTTATATTATGCACTCGAAATTATGCAAGCCAACTTATCCAAAGTTATCCATTTCAATTCTACTCCTTTAAAAAGATACAAATCTGAATTAATAAAAATCTTACCAAAAATTGGTAATAGTTGGGAGACAACCACAACCCCAGTAAGAATTCTGGAAAAAATATCTGATCATGATTTTTAAAAATAGTTTAAAATAACCTAATTAAATCTACCATCCAGTGTACTGCTTCCATAAATTGTGCAAACAGGAACCATGATTTATTCTGTTCTTTAATAATATAATTACAGGAATTTATTAGTTCCCCAAACAAAGAAAGGTTCATTATTTGAGGAATCTTTCTCCTGGTCCTCCTTTGAAAGCATTAAAGCTGCGCTTCTCCAGCCTCTTCTTTTAATGGAATATTCAGCGCCGTTTCATAAACAGATGACTCAAGCCCTTTTACCTTTTCCAGACCGTCTTGAAAAGGTTCGTAATCCTAGATGATAGTAATAAGGCGCAGGAAAAGAGGTTCTGTACCTGAGAACGTGAAGAACACTTGTTCATTTTATTAAATGGAAATTGGTTCTTAGAAACAAGGCATAATGAGAAATCATTGCAGCAAGAAAATGTCGTTATTTCAAGTTGTAAAAATAAAGTATTGGGTTTCTCGTTTCATGTCTTGATATATTATTATTATTAATATTTATCTTTCGAACACAACTGTTGAGTTCCACTTACAAATTATATATCAGTAATATATGAATCTGGACACATTAACCATTCCTTACAAGATTGCCTTTTAAAATATCATTTTCAAGCACAAATACGAGCATACTTGTTTAAAATATCATTTCAATATATAAAAACGAACATACTTTATATATAGATAGATATATATATATACATATATATATATATATATATATATATATATATATATATTATATATATACTGTATATATATATATATATAGAAACAGTGTGTAGGTCCTGACCGGTTTATGACGATGTGAGAAGTCACAAATATATATACTACAAGATATTAGGGCTCCATATCCCCACTCAGGCCGGTGTCGAGGTAGGGTATTTAAAACTCATTTGGCTAAAAATATAGACTCTCATTGCTGATAAACAGACCATATATCCATGATATGTCATGGATATTTGGAACTATAACATTATATATATGTGTTTACAAATATATAATATCCTTTTATCAATGACATCTGTATCACTTTTGCATTTCACAAATTTAACCTGTCAGTTAGGTTTGGGTAAGGTTATTATGTAAGCCAATGTATCCACTACCTCAATATTTCTTTGAAAGATTCCAAAGTCTAATTAGTTAAACCATACAAAAAAAAACTAGTAATAGTTGGAGACGACCACCAACCCAGTAAGAGTTCTGGAAAAACCTGTGTAATGTTTGATCAATGATTTTTAAAATATATATATATTAGTCTAATCTAATTAATATATATATATATCGTATATATACTGCATTACTAATTTGCTTCAGTAACAGGAAGTTTAGATTCCAGATTTATTTGTTCTTTAGTAATATCGTTATAGGAATTTATTAGCTCCTCCGAAAAAAAATAAATATTCATTATTTTAGGAATCTTACTCCAGATCCTTTAAGACATTGAAGTTGAGATTCCAGATTCTTTTTTAATGGAATCTAAATCAGCGCCGCTTCATAAAATAATATGACTATATATATAAAATTTTACTTTTACATTTTTCAGACCGTCTTGAAATTTTTCGTTAATCCTAGATAAGTAATAAGACGCAGAAATATTCTGTGCTATATAACGTAAGACATGTTATTTTTATTAAATGGATATATTATATAAACATATATATGCAATTCAATAATAAATCATTGCAGCAAGAAATCTGTCGTTATTGGAAGTTGTAAAAAATAAACGAAAATTTGAAGAACCTGAACGCCGGTAAAAATATTCAAGGAGGTCACGTTGCCGACCTGGCTTCTCGTTGGTTTCTCGTTTCCACCGGCTCACTGGCTCTTCAATTTCTTGTGTTTGAATATTACGCTTCGTAGTTGCATCTTGATATATTATTATTATCAATGTTTATCTTTCTAACAAATCTAATGAGATTCCACTTACAAATTTACAAATTATATATCAGTAATATATGAATCTAGACACATTTTCCGGTTCCAGTGCGCATTTAAAAATATCATTTCAAGCACAAAACGAACATACTTGTATATATGAGCCCATATACAAGACTTATATATATATATTATATATATAAATATATATATATATATATATATATATATATATATATATATATATATATATATATATACAGATATATATATATATATATATGTCTGTATATACATATATATATATATATATATATATATATATATATATATATATATATATATATATATATATATATATATATCTATATATATATATATATATATATATATATGTATATAGTATATATATATATATATATATATATATATATATATATATATATATATATACCTTGCCCAAATTCATACTTTTCTTCAAAAAATTCCAACTCTGCTCTCAGAACTTAGGATCGGCCGGTTTCCGAATAACGACAGGTTGTTGATATATAGGGGGTGTGTTAAAGGATATTGTGTGGATTCTTTAATTTTTTGTTCAAAGAGGTTTTGTGACATAGCATTTTTCGGCCAAAAATGAGCCATTTCAAAATGCATCTCCTCCTTTACTTTTTGGATTTAAGGGATGAGATTTGAACCACACACACCTTCGATACAAAGCCGGGGGATTTTTGATTTTTCAATTATTTTTCAGAATAATTTTTTTAATATTTTCCTGGAAAATTACAGAAAAAATTGCCAAAATCAGAAACTATAATATAAAATCCCCGGCTTTGTTTAATCTATATGTTTTATATTATATTTAAAATTTCATTTATAATACTAAGGAGGAGATGCATTTTAAGGCGAAAAACTATGTTTTGATTCAAAGTTTTAGTTACATAAAAAAGTAAAGGGACTTTATAAATTAATTCTATGGTTTTAATTTTTTTTTTTTTGGGTATTAATTATAAAATAATTATATATAAATATTATTTCTGTTCCTAAGACACATTCTTATAAATATCCTGGTATATATAAATATCACTCATATAATTGCCTACATGAAATATATCCATCATAAATGGATCCTGGGATATACATTCATATATTCGTGATTCAAGTATATCAGTCTTGCTTCACTATATATATTTTATTTTCAGGATCGTCTATAGTATCAGCCTCAGCTATAAAATATCTTTGCCCTTTGGTAGTGACGAACAAATAAAAGGCGTGTGTGTGGATTGTCTCTGGACAGCAGAGATCGATGCCTGCGCCGTTTGATGTGTGTGCTGTGTAATTTCTTGAACTCTTCTACTTCTCGCCTGGATTTTTCCACTTGGCTTTTCCGCATTCTATAGCATGAAGTGAACTATACCTGTTTGGATAAAAATCAAAAACACCGCTGAAAATCCAGATTCAGTTTAATTTAAGACTGTCCCTGGAATCTAAAACCATCCTTTCTATACTGTGTGCGTATCAAAACTAGGAATAATAAAAAGGTGCCGAAAATATATGTATAGTTACATTTCATTTCACTATTTTTGTAATATATATCAGTATATATAAATCATTTTGCGCTGTATGTTATGGGTATATGTATGTTACATTTTATATACTTTTCTAATTTTTGGAAATTCCAACTCTGCTTTTTTCAACAAATCAGAACTTAAAGATGTAGCCATCAGGATTTTATTTATCTTAGCTGTTTTGACATATAAAACTTCGTCGTATTGCTTAAACAGCCCTAAGAAATACGGCTCGGATGCATATCGTAAATGCAAGGTTATGCCATCGATTCTGAAGATAAAATCTTTCGCAACCAGCTGTTCGTATTCCTCAGAATTTATGTAGAGTCTGATATATGATGTCGGCATGCAAGCAGTCAAGAAAATTGTTCCTCTTCACGAACCTTGGTCAGGTCACACGGTTCTCACACTCAGATCGTATCCAGACATAGCCATTACAACAAATGTTCTCCGAGATGTGTAACTAACTTTAGTGGCGATTTGAAACTCCCACTTTCATAGCATAATCCTCTTATCTATTAGTCTGTCGAAGTTATTTTCAAGTCAAACCCTGAAGAACAGTAATACAAATGTAACGTGACATAGGAGGTGAAAATTTAGATAAATCATTTACAAAAAAAAAGTTCATACAATCATTTTCCCGAATTCTACATTTCAATAAAACATTTGGTTTCATTATTAGAAAAAGAAAACTTGTGATAAAAATAGTAACGAAACGACCCCAAACGTTTAAATATATATTTCAATCTATCATAAATACAGAGATAAACAGCCTTTCATTATATCTTAGGTATAATATCGAGACAAAAATACATACTTTGGATACTCTAAGGTACATAACATGACTTGTTTCTCACCACTGAAGAAAAGGAAAATAAATGTTTGCTTTTGTTTACCCATTTAATCCTTTATTAATATTAAACATTTTTACATTCCAAATAACAATGATACTTTGTAATGTACATTATTATTACTATAATGCCTTTTCCTGTTTCCTAATTCCACAAAGCTTAAGAATAACCTGTCATTTGCTCTGGAAATAAATGCAGACTGACAATTTTTTCTTTTTACCTGAGCAAATACTAAATCAGCTAGCTTTACCTTGCAGGTTTATATCAACCTCCGATTCCTTTTTCCAAACAACGAATCTGTTTTTGAATGGTTAATTATAATAACCAATAAAATATTTGATGTGACAAAATAAGAAATTCACCAAATCTATCTTTTGCCTCAGCAGAGACAGAATCTACAATGAAGTACGTCATATCTTTTATTAATTCGAGCAATTAGAGCCCTTTCACACTAGGCAACTAGTGACCGTCACTAGTGACCGTCACTAGTTACTACCATTATTTTAAATTGAGCCTTTCACACTACGTCACTGCAGGTTGCCCGGTTGCGCAACAGGCCATGGCTGTTGCCCGCTCGGTAACAAGTGACCGTCACTGGCAGTGCCGTCACCGACCGTTGGGCATTGTTTCAAATGGGAGCTTTCATACTAAGCCACAGTGTGGAGCAACTTTCGTCCTAATCTAAAGCACCCAGGTCCTTATAAAAGCCAAATGGCCAACTGGGGAACAGAGAAAGCATTCAGACATTTTCCCACAAGACTTTCAAAAACTTTAGATAACATCGAAGTTACAGAAACTGGGTGGTAATTACTAGAGCATGCGCTACCATTCCTTCATTTAGTTAAAGGAGTAGCATTACCAAATCTCCAAAATAGGGAAAATGAGACCCTTCTCGCAAGTTACAGAAAAATAAATGCCAATGTTAGGTGCGAATAAACGGAATCCTCTCAGGGAAAAAGGAAATTTGCTAGTTGGATGCAAACTTCCGTAAGCATTGAGTTCAAATGAAAGATTCAAAAGTTCACGTAATCAAAATACTAAACTGGTCAGTTTTCCCTTTATGAAAAACTAGATTAGCTACTTAAATATGCATATCTTACCTTAAAGTCACAGCAAGTTTCTCATCTGGCCTTATGCTTCGTCTCATCTTTTGTCAATCCTTGTGATGTCGTTCGCGATGAGGCTGAAATCAAATGAAAGAGCTTGCTCATACGAAAGTAATTAAGAATTTCTTATCATCAGCACATAAATCTTAGCAAAGTGTATGATGTAAACCTCTTTGTATTCTTGATGATAACATCTCATGTATATGCATTATTTCTTTTTCGAGCGTCTCTTTTCTTGACCAGCAAAGCCAACAAGTACCTCCTCCACTGATGATATTCTTTCGAATGAGATGATGAGAAGGATTCCCACAACTCGGTGACAGTCACTGGTTGCTTGCAGTTGCCGAGACTTTCACACTGGGTAACTAGTGACGGTCACTAGTGGCGTCACTAGATTGCCTAGTGTGAAAGGGCTCTTAGAAAAAGGGTTTGTTTGCTTACAAAACACTGCGGTCCAAGGATCGTTTCAGCTAAGGGGAGAGAGAGAGAGAGAGAGAGAGAGAGAGGGAGAGGAAATTTAAAAAGTACTGGGGCTTATGATTGTTATGAAGGGACTGGAATAACACTTACATATTATTATAGTGCTGACCAGGTAGGTTATTTTTTTACTTGAATATATGCTTTATTACTGTCATGTTTTACTGAGTCTCTCAGAACATTAAGAGACAGGTCTAAGTAATATATATATATATATATATATATATATATATATATATATATATATATATATATATATATATATATATATATATATATATATATATATATATATATATATATATATATGTATGTATATATATAATATATATATATATATATATATATATATATATATATATATATATATATATATATATATATATATAATATGTGAGTGTGTATATATAATATATATCTGCACATACACGCTTCCATTTTGTTCTAATTGTGGTGCTCCAAGCTAAGCCTTACTAACAGACAAGTTTAGATATATATATATATATATATATATATATATATATATATTTTTTTTTTTTTTTTTTTTTTTTCTAAATATTTACGCTGTTCGCCTCAACATTTAGGGATAAATATCAGCCTGACTGAGACAGGGGGAAATTGCTTTTGTCCACGCTAGAAGCGTCTTCAGTTCAAACTTTAACATCCGTTGGAGAAAGGAATTGGTAGCATTTAGGCATTTAACCCCATAGGCTGGAAACTGCTCCTGTGTTCAGTGTGGCGTGTTGTTTGGGAATAAATTATTGGCGTGTGTCTGCCTCGTCGTCATTTTGCAGACATCGGGGTTCCATGCAACGTTGGGGAACGGACGGTCACCCAAACACACTGTATACCTGACTTCCATAGATGTAATGAATTGACAAACACAATGTTATGAGCGATCTTTTCATAGGGCTGTTCAGTTCTTAGGAATATCTTTCATCGACCTTTTTCCTCGGTGGTTGCATAATTGGTAGTTGTATATTTTATCCGTATTATGCTAAGTAGAAAGAACTAGCGATGACCCAAAAAGTCTTAAATATATAAGATAGAAATAGAGAGATGGGAGTGAGGAGAGGAGGTTTTCAGTTTTGTTTCAAAATAAATCAGAATGTCGCATACCACATCACCATTCATAAAGACTGATAGTCTGAAAGGCTCAAAGTTGCATTAGCGTTAGAACAAAACTATATACATAAATTATATTGACAGGATGTTATCAAAATTTATATCAATGTTATGAACGCACCATCTTGTCTGGTGTTTAATTTCAGTATGATGTCGTTCGTATATAGATTCTGTGTTTTCCAGATATTATACGAGTCACTTTATTCACCTAAATTGAATTATGAGAAAGCTATAATTGTACCCTGTCATCTCACACTTAGAGCCTGAATTTGTTGCAGCTTCGGTACGCATGGTTTTAATGGTATATTTGATAATTACATACTCAATTGTTAAGCTTCTGAAATTTAATACTAAGCAGTTAAATTAAGAAAACAAGGAAAACTCTTTTAGGGTACAATGGAAAAGGCATTCACTCTATTTCCAGGTTCACTGTTATTTGTAAAAATTTCAGACACCACATGGAGCATGACTACTTTATCGATATATATCTTAAACTTCTACCAATCAGCTCCCTTAGCAAATTACTTCGAATCGAATTTATGTCTAAGTAATATTTGAGTTTTATATTGACTGCAATAGAATATCGTTGCCATTAGTTCACACTGAATTATTTCCACTTCCAATCAAAAAGAAATCGTATTTCTGTGTCGTTCAAAGCGTAATGTTGATTAATTCCGCCATGATAATTAAAAATGCGGTGAAAAACTACAGTACAGTATACAGAGAGGACATTTACCACTAGCAGTATAAATAAACGTTTTGTATAAACGATTCTTTCCTCTTTTCCTTCCATAGATTAATATATATATATAGAGTATATATATATATATATATACATATATATATATATATATATATATATATATATATATATATATATATATACTTCTGACTACATTGTAGGATCGAGCTCAGTCTCTTCAATTGCAAGGCAAGTGGTGTTTAATCTACTAGGCCATACAAGTCATAAAAGGTTGGAACCTAAGTACAACTGTATCTAAGGCGTTACCCGGGCAGGCAAACTGCCCTGCATATCAGAGTGTTTTCTCCAACTTTCTGGCTCAGCAATGACCCAGCTGACAGCATTTCATTCAGACTATCCCTTCTGGGTGAATAAGATAGAAATACTCAACACACAATCACGTGTGGAACAGAAATAAATTTCTGACTCACATCAGGATCGAACCCACGTGATTGTGTGTTGATTATATATATATATATATATATATATATATATATATATAGGTATATATATATATATTCTCTTGTTTATGATACACTACATTTACATATATATATATATGTGTATGTGTGTATGTTTATGATAGTGTGTGTGTATGTGTGTGTGCATTAGTTGAGTATTGTCATGAATTTTAATCTTGCTCATTAATGTATACTATTACAAAGCAATAATGACTGATATTTATATCCATTTTACATGTTTAGCTTATGCTCTGTAAGGAAAAAACAATATAACTTTTTACAAACTCTGATGCAGAGAATTATATGGCGCCGAACAATAGAATAATCGACGGTAATGTAATTAAATTAGGCTTTAACTGTAATACAATGGAACGTTCTCTCCCTTGCTTATACAAGAATGTCCTTTGTCTAGTGAATGATGGACTATTGGATTATGTATTGGCATTCCGGTGTATATACAATATTGTTGTCATTACATAGATACACACGCGCACACACACACACACAACACACACACACACACACACAAACACATATATATATATATATATATATATATATATATATATATATATATATATAATTATATATATACACACACATATATATACACATATATATATATTTATATATTGTGTGTGTGCATGTGTGCGAGTATCTGTGGAGTGAGTCTGCGTACATGGATATGAGTATGTATGTATCACTTATATGCAAGGTTTCGTCAAAAGAAGAAAAGACAGTTGTCGTCACAGTTACAGTCACACTTAAGAGCTGTAACGTGGAGGATGATGCCCTGTGCAGGGAGGGAGGGAGGGAGCTGCCACAAAATTAGCCAGAGCTTCTCTTCTCTCATCACACCTGCATTTAGATTAAACTACTGACTCCGTAATGCCTTCATGAAATTAAGGATCCATGCCTTCCACCGTCAAAATTATCATCCTTTGCTTCTTTCTGTATCAACAATACTCTTTCGTTCTTCCGCTTAATCTTTGCTACTTTCAGTCTTCTCACCAGTTTCTGCAATTCTTCACTATCCCTGGCCAGTATTGTATCATCTGCGGTGAACAATCGATTACACAGTTCATTTACGATAAATCTTCTTAAACCACAACATTGCACGAACAAGAAATGGACAAATATGACCAACTCTCTTCAGTCTTAGCACCAGCTACCAATTTTATAACAACAAAAAGCTCGTATGTCTCATTTGTTATTGTATGACGTCATAAAGCGAAAGAAATATAGATACGTCGAAGCGATTAACGTTCAATACTACAAGATGATGGCAAGGCGAACCGCTCAGTGGAATAAACATTGAAATATAAAGCTCCATCATGTACACTTATCTAATGGACCATCTTACGTCATGGGGGCAGTTATGCAATGTATTATATATATATATATATATATATATATATATATATATATATATATATATATATATATATATATATATATATATATTACTTATTCATGTGTTTATACATATTTATACACTAATAGAAAGTAAGAGCTAAATCTCTTACTCTATTAATGGTACTATAATTAAAGCCGATACACTGTTTGATGGCATTTCGTAATTAACTGTATTGTAGATGTAGAGTGTATCTGTATTATTAAAGTTCTCCATTCTCAAACATGCACTCTGTAATGAATATATAACCAGATCCTCAAAATAATGTTGTATTTGAAATGTACATTCTAGTAAGGGAAGCCAGCTCAATGTTTTTATATCAGCTAAGCGGAGAACCTGTTCATTAGAATGGCTGGTGTTCTTCGTGATTTTAAAATTTCGTGTCAGGAACTAATGAGGACGTATAAGTCAGGACGCCTGGTAACAGTAATGCTGCTAGGATAATTGATTAAAAGTAATTCAGCAAGTATGAGAAGGTTCCTGATGCAAGTGCATTAACTGAGTAACCAGTTTACATTAGATATTGACGGTTTAAGCTCATTTACATTTTAATAACTTTTTTTCTTGATAAGGAAATTACCATACTCAGGTTGGTCCTCTTGTAGATTGAATTTAGTGATATTTTATAAAACAATGAAGTCCTATGATACAGCTTCCTTCTGTAGAAAAGGTGACATACATATTCGAACGTGAACAATTAAAAACTAATATAGAAGATTTTTTTCTTCAAGCAACATACGGCTGCGTAGTTGAATGTCTTATATCAAGATTACCTGCGGTTTCCAGCTAATTGCAATGCAGAAGCACGTCCAAGCATACAATCTCGCTTTGACACATGCGCTCGCGCGCGACTGCACATCTTTCCGTGTCACAGTGGTGCGATGAAAGAGAATGTAATGTTGCTTAGTGTAAATGCTGGCATATATATAAGTGAATTAAACCAGAAACCTTAAGTCAGGATTAAATATTTTCGAAGACACTTCTTTGTGTAATTTAGAAAGCAAATATTTCAGCATTAACTACTTTCGTGTGGGAGACAACATGTTTCCACTTAAACTCTAGATTTCGAGGTGAGGAGTAATGAAAATTTCAAGTGTCATGTTTTTATTTGATTTTTTCGGAAAGGCATGAGTGAAAGATTAATATTTTTAGGTGATTCATGTGGATAGATGTAGAGTTTTAAAGGTCCACTTTTCTTGGTATAATTGGCAGGCTATGAGACATTAGCAGGTCAAGCAGCAGCTAAAATGTTAACTATGATAACGATAGCTAAAAGCTATCAAAATGCCCAGTAATGCTGAATCGACTATTAAGAAGTGGCAGCATCTGGAGGAGCAAGATGTCCTCTTTAGTTTGTGAAACGTGAATGAGACCATAATAAATGCCGCTTCAGTTTATTAATAAACACTATAATTGTTTTTAAACCATCTGAAACGAGTTAATAAAAATGACACAGGAAAGGTATGAATCTTAGATCGATACACATTATTAGGGTATTGTATAATTGTGCTTAAAAATACCATGAGAATACTTTTTGTCGTTTTGTAAACCTGAATAAGATGACAGAATGTAAGAAGAAAGAAATCAATGCATAATTTACGGTTGTTTACTTCGGCTGTTGTCAAAAATCGGGTAATTTTTATAAGCAATAAAAGTAAGGCAGAGAGAGCCTCTGACGGCCAGAGCAAAAAACTGTGCCACAGAAGCTGGTTGGAAAATAATGTTTGTTTTAGGATTTAATAGGATGGCGAAAAGTTTGCATTTTCACCGATTCGGTGTTTTAATAATTTAACATTTCATAAGCCGTGTTATTTATATTAGACTAAATAATACTTTCGTCGCATTGAACGAGATTTCGAACCTTCACGTAATGACTTCTTCCTTCATGACGTATATGGATCCTCTTTGAGATCATCACCTTATATTCTCTTGATCCCAGAGTAAACTACCGTATGATGGTAAAATAAACCAATCATGATACGAGAAATGGGGACCGTAGAACAGTGTGCTAAGGATATCAGTTATTAATAATAGATAAAGTCGATCGTTTTGTATACGTTCGTGTGATGTCTGTGTGGAAGATACTTATAATATGATTATTGCATGAGGCTGAATGAAGGTTCATGAATGTACTTTCAAGAGAGAGAGAGAGAGAGAGAGAACGTCCAGTAAGTACTGATAATTTCTTGTAACTATAAATCAATGGATTTCTTGTTACTCATTAGGTCAAACGAGCGACAAATAATATAATGACTTAAATAATTACAGAAAATTATAAATTACTAGAATCGTTTAGAGAATTCATGACCCTTTCTCTACTTAAAGAATGCACTGTTGTGTTATAAAGATTTGCAAAAGGACATACCATATTATATTATGTTTTACCATAAATCGTATTACTTACTTCAATTTTATACAGATGTTATTGACTTAATTGTTGGTTTGATTATGATAGCACGGGTAAAACCACGATAACACTAATATATATATTCAATTTACTTCAGTCATGAATCCTACGCGTAGATATGCATATCCCAAGCAACGTATCCCGATCAAGGCAAATCAAATATATGATACTTATCCAAACTTCGGCTGATTCATCCATCTACTTCATTAAACGCTGGGAAGGAACGACATGTTTAATCCAATCGAAGCGAAATTCTGTTCACTAAATCCTCCGGCTACCTAACCACACATTACAAAGTTGAGGAACGAACTGAGTGTGGTCCGCGGACCGCGTGTCCACCTCTCACTATGAAAATAATTCGTTCGCTCTCTCAAATTCATACCCACGACTTCATTCCCGTCCACCACGATAAGAGTCAACAACAAACGAACTAAGCCACCAAAACAACACGAACTGAACGAAACTATCAAACAATTACATCGCATTGTTAACCAATTATACAAACTTATTCGCAAGACAATATTCTTTTGCAACAACGCTTATTACAACTAAATATAAATTAAACATTCATTTGTACACACAAACCTGCACATTCCACTTGACACCACATGATATAAAAGAACACTTTCCATATACAACATAAACAGATATTCAATAACAATTGATTTTCCATGTCGCCATTGTAAGTAACGACATATTCCCCTACCACGAAAAAATTATAATAATAATTATTTACAACAGTCCCTTTTGAATCAAATCCTTTCTAGTTTCTGCAGCCACCCGAGCAGCCCTCCTGGATGGTCGGGTACTCACTTCAGGAATTTTGGCAGGATCAGGAGTCTCAACTTCTTGCCACAACTCTAACGGATACAATTTCACAACAGGACGCATGATCTGGTCATGGGAGGTTTTGAGGGTAGCTACTCTAACTACATTGTCAGACCCCACATGCACCTGAATCACCTGACCTAACTTCATTTGCCTCTTGGCCCTTCATCATGTACAAGGACGACATCTCCTATTTTAAATAAGAATTATGTTGACTCAATCTGATGAGTTTCAAAGAAACCAACATTCATGTTCCCATCTTTTCCATAATTGATCACACAATTTGGATATGTAAAGGAATCTCTTTTCGACAATTTCAGTTTTACTATACAATGGATCTTCAGATACCTCCTCCCAATTAATTGTTTCCTTGGGAAAGGATCTTAATTTTCTACCCATCAGATGATTAGGTGAGATGTGATAGAGCTGTGATGTGTAGCTTAGTGGCCTGTCATTTATGATAGATTCCAATTCACCAAAATGCAGGTGATAATTTCATAACTGAGAAGAGCTCGACCAACCACCTTCTTCTATACACAGGTCTTCAATAGTCCGATCAGTCTCTCCTAGATTGCACCCAAACCAAGGTGCTCTACATACCCACTACACCGATGTTCTCCAGATGTTTTGAAAAGGGGGCTATCTGCCATTGTTTTAGATATTCAGATGCTGCTACGAAAGCAGTGGCATTGTCACTTAACATTATGAAGGAAAGCCTTTACGGCTGCTAAACTCGAAGGCCATGAGGAATGAGTCAGCGGACTGATTTCTGACTACTTCAGATGTATACCCCTGGTGATCAAGGAATAGTATGACATACACCTTTCCGAATTTGCTTCCTCTTTATCCATTACGCTCGATGCAATCTACTCCCGCACTAAAGGTTGTCTGTACACGCGAATTCTGGCAATGGGGGTATTATATTTGTTCTATATGGTTTTCCTTGAACTTTCTTACAGATCACACAATGATAAACACGCTCTGACTCAGTTGTCGCAGCCAGGGAATCAGAACTCCTGTCTTACACTAGCTACAGTAGCTGCCACCCCATGTGTGCTTGCATCACATGATGTGCCTTATTATTAACTTACTCAGAACACAAACTTCAAGGTAAGGTAGGAAATTTGACTCTTCAGGCAGTGTTGCGTTCCAACCTGCCTCTACATCCTGGTCTACATTATTATCCAAAAACAAATTCAACTGGCGAATTAATGTCAATTTTTGGTTTGTTACCTCCCTCTTCAGGGCTTTATACTCTTCTGGAAAGTACTCTCGCATTTAAAAATGAGGTTTACAGATACAGTAAGCCCTGCTAAGCGGCGCTTTCAGTGACTGACATTAGTTGGTTGTTTTCACCAGTATATAAGCAAAAGTTCTTTTAAATTTATTATTATTATTATTATTATTATTATTATTATTATTATTATTATTATTATTATTATTATTATTATTATTATTATTATTTATTTTTTATTTTTATTTTTTTTGGTCTATCACAGACATCCTATTCGACTGGGTGGTTTTTGCAGTGTGGGATTCCTGGTTGCACCCTGCCTCCTGAGGAGTCCATCACTTTTCTCACTATGTGCGCTGTTTCTAACAGTACACTCTTCTGCATAAGTCCTGGAGATACTTCGGCATCTAGTTTTTCCAGATTCCTTTCAGGGATCTTTGGACCGTGCCTAGTGTTCCTAAGGATTATGGTAAGTTTCCACTGGCATATCCCATATCCTTCTTATTTCGATTTTCAGGTCTTGATACTTATCAGTTTTCTCTCTTTCTTTCATCTGCTCTGGTGTCCCATGGTATTGCCACATTAATGAGTGATACTTTCTTCTTGATTTTGTGAATCAACGTCAATTACTGCAAGCTAGCTGGTGTTTGCACAGGCTCCAGTGAGGGCTTTTGCTATTGAATCATGCCTGTTTTTGTACTGGCTCTGTGCAAGCGCCGGACATTAACTTCTGCTATGTGGTTTATGGTCTAGTCTTTCATAATGCACTTCCTGCATATGGGTGAGATGTTATTTCCATCCATTGTTCTTGGACATGTCTGGTTCTTAGGGCCTGATCTTGTGTCGCTGTTAGCATTCCTTCTGTTTCCTCTCCATGAGTTCTCCTCCTCCGTAGCCATTGCCATGTTTCATCGCTGGCCAGTTCTTTAGTCTGTCCCATGTACTACTGTCCGTGCATTGGTTTGTTGTGCCATTCCTGTTCTGTTTTTGATTCTCCTGTCTCTGCACATTTCTGGGTGTTCGTCTACTGTTATCAGTCCTTCTTCCCATACACTCTTTCTTCTTCTTTCTTCTTCTTCTTTCTTCTTCTTTCCTCTTCTTCTTCTTCTTCTTCTTCTTCTTCTTCTTCTTCTTCTTTTATTATTATTATTATTATTATTATTATTATTATTATTATTATTTTGGTCTATCACAGTCATCCTATTCGACTGGGTGGTTTTTGCAGTGTGATTCCTGGTTGCACCTGCTCCTGAGGAGTCCATCACTTTTCTCACTATGTGCGCTGTTTCTAACAGTACGCTCTTCTGCATAAGTCCTGGAGATACTTCGGCATCTAGTTTTTCCAGATTCCTTTTCAGGGATCTTGGGACCGTGCCTAGTGTTCCTATGATTATGGGTAAGGTTTCCACTGGCATATCCCATATCCTTATTTCGATTTTCAGGTCTTGATACTTATCAGTTTTCTCTCTTTTCTTTCTCATCTGCTCTGGTGTCCCATGGTATTGCCACATTAATGAGTGATACTTTCTTCTTGATTTTGTGAATCAACGTCAATTACTGCAAGCTTAGCTGGTGTTTCTTGCACAGGCTCCAGGAGGGCTTTTGCTATTGAATCATGCCTGTTTTTGTACTGGCTCTGTGCAAGCGCCGGACATTAACTTGCTATGTGGTTTATGGTCTAGTCTTTCATAATGCACTTCCTGCATATGGGTGAGATGTTATTTCCATCCATTGTTCTTTGGACATGTCTGGTTCTTAGGGCCTGATCTTTGTGTCGCTGTTAGCATTCCTTCTGTTTCCTTCATGAGTTCTCCTCCTAGCCATTGCCATGTTTCATCGCTGGCCAGTTCTTTAGTCTGTCCCATGTACTACTGTCCGTGCATTGGTTTGTTGTGCCATTCCTGTTCTGTTTTTGATTCTCCTGTCTCTGCACATTTCTGGGTTCGTCTACTGTTATCAGTCCTTCTTCCCATACACTCTTTCTTCTTTCTTCTTTCTTCTTCTTTCTTCTTCTTCCTCTTCTTCTTCTTCTTCTTCTTCTTTTCTTCTTCTTCTTCTCTTCTTTTTATTATTATTATTATTATTATTATTATTATTATTATTATTTTGGTCTATCACAGTCATCCTATTCGACTGGGTGGTTTTTGCAGTGTGGGGATTCCTGGTTGCACCCTGCCTCCTGAGGAGTCCATCACTTTTCTCGCTTATGTGCGCTGTTTCTAACAGTACGCTCTTCTGCATAAGTCCTGGAGATACTGCATCTAGTTTTTCCAGATTCCTTTTCAGGATCTTGGGACCGTGCCTAGTGTTCCTATGATTATGGGTAAGGTTTCCACTGGCATATCCCATATCCTTCTTATTTCGATTTTCAGGTCTTGATACTTATCAGTTTTCTTCTTTCTCATCTGCTCTGGTGTCCCATGGTATTGCCACATTAATGAGTGATACTTTCTTCTTGATTTTGTGAATCAACGTCAATTACTGCAAGCTAGCTGGTGTTTCTTGCACAGGCTCCAGTGGAGGGCTTTTGCTATTGAATCATGCCTGTTTTTGTACTGGCTCTGTGCAAGCGCCGGACATTAACTTGCTATGTGGTTTATGGTCTAGTCTTTCATAATGCACTTCCTGCATATGGGTGAGATGTTATTTCCATCCATTGTTCTTTGACATGTCTGGTTCTTAGGGCCTGATCTTTGTGTCGCTGTTAGCATTCCTTCTGTTTCCTTCATGAGTTCTCCTCCGTAGCCATTGCCATGTTTCATCGCTGGCCAGTTCTTTAGTCTGTCCCATGTACTACTGTCCGTGCATTGGTTTGTTGTGCCATTCCTGTTCTGTTTTTGATTCTCCTGTCTCTGCACATTTCTGGGTGTTCGTCTACTGTTATCAGTCCTTCTTCCCATACACTCTTTCTTCTTTCTTCTTCTTCTTCTTTCTTCTTCTTCTTCCTCTTCTTTCTTCTTCTTCTTCTTCTTCTTCTTCTTCTTCTTTTATTATTATTATTATTATTATTATTATTATTATTATTATTATTTTGGTCTATCACAGTCATCCTATTCGACTGGGTGGTTTTTGCAGTGTGGGATTCCTGGTTGCACCCTGCCTCCTGAGGAGTCCATCACTTTTCTCACTATGTGCGCTGTTTCTAACAGTACGCTCTTCTGCATAAGTCCTGGAGATACTTCGGCATCTAGTTTTTCCAGATTCCTTTTCAGGGATCTTGGGACCGTGCCTAGTGTTCCTATGATTATGGGTAAGGTTTCCACTGGCATATCCCATATCCTTCTTATTTCGATTTTCAGGTCTTGATACTTATCAGTTTTCTCTCTTTCTTTCTCATCTGCTCTGGTGTCCCATGGTATTGCCACATTAATGAGTGATACTTTCTTCTTGATTTTGTGAATCAACGTCAATTACTGCAAGCTAGCTGGTGTTTCTTGCACAGGCTCCAGTGGAGGGCTTTTGCTATTGAATCATGCCTGTTTTTGTACTGGCTCTGTGCAAGCGCGACATTAACTTGCTATGTGGTTTATGGTCTAGTCTTTCATAATGCACTTCCTGCATATGGGTGAGATGTTATTTCCATCCATTGTTCTTTGGACATGTCTGGTTCTTAGGGCCTGATCTTGTGTCGCTGTTAGCATTCCTTCTGTTTCCTTCATGAGTTCTCCTCCGTAGCCATTGCCATGTTTCATCGCTGGCCAGTTCTTTAGTCTGTCCCATGTACTACTGTCCGCATTGGTTTGTTGTGCCATTCTGTTCTGTTTTTGATTCTCCTGTCTCTGCACATTTCTGGGTGTTCGTCTACTGTTATCAGTCCTTCTTCCCATACACTCTTTCTTTCTTTTTCTTCTTTCTTCTTCTTCTTCTCTTCTTCTTCTTCCTCTTCTTCTTCTTCTTCTTCTTTCTTCTTTCTTCTTCTTCTTTTTTATTATTATTATTATTATTATTATTATTATTATTATTATTTTGGTCTATCACAGTCATCCCATTCGACTGGGTGGTTTTTGCAGTGTGGGATTCCTGGTTGCACCCTGCCTCTGAGGAGTCCATCACTTTTCTCACTATGTGCGCTGTTTCTAACAGTACGCTCTTCTGCATAAGTCCTGGAGATACTTCGGCATCTAGTTTTTCCAGATTCCTTTTCAGGGATCTTGGGACCGTGCCTAGTGTTCCTATGATTATGGGTAAGGTTTCCACTGGCATATCCCATATCCTTCTTATTTCGATTTTCAGGTCTTGATACTTATCAGTTTTCTCTTTCTTTCTCATCTGCTCTGGTGTCCCATGGTATTGCCACATTAATGAGTGATACTTTTTCTTTGATTTTGTGAATCAACGTCAATTACTGCAAGCTAGCTGGTGTTTCTTGCACAGGCTCCAGTGGGAGGGCTTTTTTGCTATTGAATCATGCCTGTTTTTGTACTGGCTCTGTGCAAGCGCCGGACATTAACTTGCTATGTGGTTTATGGTCTAGTCTTTCATAATGCACTTCCTGCATATGGGTGAGATGTTATTTCCATCCATTGTTCTTTGGACATGTCTGGTTCTTAGGGCCTGATCTTGTGTCGCTGTTAGCATTCCTTCTGTTTCCTTCATGAGTTCTCCCCCTCCGTAGCCATTGCCATGTTTCATCGCTGGCCAGTTCTTTAGTCTGTCCCATGTACTACTGTCCGTGCATTGGTTTGTTGTGCCATTCCTGTTCTGTTTGATTCTCTGTCTCTGCACATTTCTGGGTGTTCGTCTACTGTTATCAGTCCTTCTTCCCATACACTCTTTCTTCTTCTTCTTCTTCTTCTTCTTCTTCTTCTTCTTCCTCTTCTTCTTCTTTCTTCTTCTTCTTCTTCTTCTTCTTCTTCTTCTTTTTATTATTATTATTATTATTATTATTATTATTATTATTATTATTTTGGTCTATCACAGTCATCCTATTCGACTGGGTGGTTTTTGCAGTGGGATTCCTGTTGCACCCTGCCTCCTGAGGAGTCCATCACTTTTTCTCACTATGTGCGCTGTTTCTAACAGCACGCTCTTCTGCATAAGTCCTGGAGATACTTCGCATCTAGTTTTTCCAGATTCCTTTTCAGGATCTTGGGACCGTGCCTAGTGTTCCTATGATTATGGGTAAGGTTTCCACTGGCATATCCCATATCCTTCTTATTTCGATTTTCAGGTCTTGATACTTATCAGTTTTCTCTCTTTCTTTCTCATCTGCTCTGGTGTCCCATGGTATTGCCACATTAATGAGTGATACTTTCTTCTTGATTTTGTGAATCAACGTCAATTACTGCAAGCTAGCTGGTGTTTCTTGCACAGGCTCCAGTGGAGGGCTTTTTGCTATTGAATCATGCCTGTTTTTTGTACTGGCTCTGTGCAAGCGCCGACATTAACTTGCTATGTGGTTTATGGTCTAGTCTTTCATAATGCACTTCCTGCATATGGGTGAGATGTTATTTCCATCCATTGTTCTTTGACATGTCTGGTTCTTAGGGCCTGATCTTGTGTCGCTGTTAGCATTCCTTCTGTTTCTTCTTCATGAGTTCTCCCTCCGTAGCCATTGCCATGTTTCATCGCTGGCCAGTTCTTTAGTCTGTCCCATGTACTACTGTCCGTGCATTGGTTTGTTGTGCCATTCACTGTTCTGTTTTTGATTCTCCTGTCTCTGCACATTTCTGGGTGTTCGTCTACTGTTATCAGTCCTTCTTCCCATACACTCTTTCTTTCTTTCTTCTTCTTCTTCTTTCTTTCTTCTTCTTCTTCTTCTTCCTCTTCTTCTTCTTCTTCTTCTTCTTCTTTCTTCTTCTTTTCTTTTATTATTATTATTATTATTATTATTATTATTATTATTTTGGTCTATCACAGTCATCCTATTCGACTGGGTGGTTTTTGCAGTGTGGGATTCCTGGTTGCACCCTGCCTCCTTAGGAGTCCATCACTTTTCTCACTATGTGCGCTGTTTCTAACAGCACACTCTTCTGCATAAGTCCTGGAGCTACTTCGGCATCTAGTTTTTCCAGATTCCTTTTCAGGGATCTTGGGACCGTGCCTAGTGTTCCTATGATTATGGGTACAGTTTCCACTGGCATATCCCATATCCTTCTTATTTCGATTTTCAGGTCTTGATACTTATCAGTTTTCTCTCTTTCTTTCTCATCTACTCTGGTGTCCCATGGTATTGCCACATCAATGAGTGATACTTTCTTCTTGATTTTGTCAATCAACGTCTATTACTGCAAGCTAGCTGGTGTTTCTTGCACAGGCTCCAGTGGAGGGCTTTTGCTACTGAATCATGCCTGTTTTTGTACTGGCTCTGTGCAAGCGCCGGACATTAGCTTGCTATGTGGTTTATGGTCTAGTCTTTCATAATGCACTTCCTGCATATGGGTGAGATGTTATTTCCATCCATTGTTCTTTGACATGTCTGGTTCTTAGGGCCTGATCTTGTGTCGCTGTTAGCATTCCTTCTGTTTCCTTCATGAGTTCTCCCTCCAGCCATTGCCATGTTTCATCGCTGGCAGTTCTTTAGTCTGTCCCATGTACTACTGTCCGTGCATTGGTTTGTTGTGCCATTCCTGTTCTGTTTTTGATTCTCCTGTCTCTGCACATTTCTGGGTGTTCGTCTACTGTTATCAGTCCTTCTTCCCATACACTCTTTCTTCTTCTTTCTTCTTCTTCTTCTTCTTCTTCTTCTTCTTCCTCTTCTTCTTCTTCTTCTTCTTCTTTCTTCTTCTTCTTCTTTTTTTATTATTATTATTATTATTATTATTATTATTATTATTTTGGTCTATCACAGTCATCCTATTCGACTGGGTGGTTTTTGCAGTGTGGGATTCCTGGTTGCACCCTGCCTCCTGAGGAGTCCATCACTTTTCTCACTATGTGCGCTGTTTCTAACAGTACGCTCTTCTGCATAAGTCCTGGAGATACTTCGGCATCTAGTTTTTCCAGATTCCTTTTCAGGGATCTTGGGACCGTGCCTAGTGTTCCTATGATTATGGGTAAGGTTTCCACTGGCATATCCCATATCCTTCTTATTTCGATTTTCAGGTCTTGATACTTATCAGTTTTCTCTTCTTTTCTCATCTGCTCTGGTGTCCCATGGTATTGCCACATTAATGAGTGATACTTTCTTCTTGATTTTGTGAATCAACGTCAATTACTGCAAGCTAGCTGGTGTTTCTTGCACAGGCTCCAGTGGAGGGCTTTTTGCTATTGAATCATGCCTGTTTTTGTACTGGCTCTGTGCAAGCGCCGGACATTAACTTGCTATGTGGTTTATGGTCTAGTCTTCATAATGCACTTCCTGCATATGGGTGAGATGTTATTTCCATCCATTGTTCTTTGGACATGTCTGGTTCTTAGGGCCTGATCTTGTGTCGCTGTTAGCATTCCTTCTGTTTCCTTCATGAGTTCTCCCTCCGTAGCCATTGCCATGTTTCATCGCTGGCCAGTTCTTTAGTCTGTCCTATGTACTACTGTCCGTGCATTGGTTTGTTGTGCCATTCCTGTTCTGTTTTTGATTCTCCTGTCTCTGCACATTTCTGGGTGTTCGTCTACTGTTATCAGTCCTTCTTCCCATACACTCTTTCTTCTTCTTCTTCTTCTTTCTTCTTCTTCTTCTTCTTCTTCCTCTTCTTCTTCTTCT
>NC_089744.1:71409672-71422172 GCF_040412425.1 Macrobrachium rosenbergii | reverse complement strand
CATGTCTGGTTCTTAGGGCCTGATCTTGTGTCGCTGTTAGCATTCCTTCTGTTTCCTTCATGAGTTCTCCTCCGTAGCCATTGCCATGTTTCATCACAGTTCTTTAGTCTGTCCCATGTACTACTGTCCGTGCATTGGTTTGTTGTGCCATTCCTGTTCTGTTTTTGATTCTCCTGTCTCTGCACATTTCTGGGTGTTCGTCTACTGTTATCAGTCCTTCTTCCCATACACTCTTTCTTCTTCTTCTTCTTCTTCTTCTTCTTCTTCTTCTCTTCTTCCTCTTCCTTTCTTCTTCTTCTTTCTTTCTTCTTCTTCTTCTTCTTCTTCTTTTATTATTATTATTATTATTATTATTATTATTATTATTTTGGTCTATCACAGTCATCCTATTCGACTGGGTGGTTTTGCAGTGTGGGATTCCTGGTTGCACCCTGCCTCCTGAGGAGTCCATCACTTTTCTCACTATGTGCGCTGTTTCTAACAGTACGCTCTTCTGCATAAGTCCTGGAGATACTTCGGCATCTAGTTTTTCCAGATTCCTTTTCAGGGATCTTGGGACCGTGCCTAGTGTTCCTATGATTATGGGTAAGGTTTCCACTGGCATATCCCATCCTTCTTATTTCGATTTTCAGGTCTTGATACTTATCAGTTTTCTCTTTTCTTTCTCATCTGCTCTGGTGTCCCATGGTATTGCCACATTAATGAGTGATACTTTCTTCTTGATTTTGTGAATCAACGTCAATTACTGCAAGCTAGCTGGTGTTTCTTGCACAGGCTCCAGTGGAGGGCTTTTGCTATTGAATCATGCCTGTTTTTGTACTGGCTCTGTGCAAGCGCCGACATTAACTTGCTATGTGGTTTATGGTCTAGTCTTTCATAATGCACTTCCTGCATATGGGTGAGATGTTATTTCCATCCATTGTTCTTTGGACATGTCTGGTTCTTAGGGCCTGATCTTGTGTCGCTGTTAGCATTCCTTCTGTTTCCTTCATGAGTTCTCCCTCCGTAGCCATTGCCATGTTTCATCGCTGGCCAGTTCTTTAGTCTGTCCCCATGTACTACTGTCCGTGCATTGGTTTGTTGTGCCATTCCTGTTCTGTTTTTGATTCTCCTGTCTCTGCACATTTCTGGGTGTTCGTCTACTGTTATCAGTCCTTCTTCCCATACACTCTTTCTTCTTCTTCTTCTTTCTTCTTCTTCTTCTTTCTTCTTTCTTCTTCTTCTTCTTCTTCTTCTTCTTCTTCTTCTTCTTCTTCTTTTATTATTATTATTATTATTATTATTATTATTATTATTATTTTGGTCTATCACAGTCATCCTATTCGACTGGGTGGTTTTTTGCAGTGTGGGATTCCTGGTTGCACCCTGCCTCTGAGGAGTCCATCACTTTTCTCACTATGTGCGCTGTTTCTAACAGCACGCTCTTCTGCATAAGTCCTGGAGATACTTCGGCATCTAGTTTTTCCAGATTCCTTTTCAGGATCTTGGGACCGTGCCTAGTGTTCCTATGATTATGGGTAAGGTTTCACTGGCATATCCTATATCCTTCTTATTTCGATTTTCAGGTCTTGATACTTATCAGTTTTCTCTTTCTTTCTCATCTGCTCTGGTGTCCCATGGTATTGCCACATTAATGAGTGATACTTTCTTCTTTGATTTTGTGAATCAACGTCAATTACTGCAAGCTAGCTGGTGTTTCTTGCACAGGCTCCAGTGGAGGGCTTTTGCTATTGAATCATGCCTGTTTTTGTACTGGCTCTGTGCAAGCGCCGGACATTAACTTGCTATGTGGTTTATGGTCTAGTCTTTCATAATGCACTTCCTGCATATGGGTGAGATGTTATTTCCATCCATTGTTCTTTGGACATGTCTGGTTCTTAGGGCCTGATCTTGTGTCGCTGTTAGCATTCCTTCTGTTTCCTTCATGAGTTCTCCCCTCCGTAGCCATTGCCATGTTTCATCGCTGGCCAGTTCTTTAGTCTGTCCCATGTACTACTGTCCGTGCATTGGTTTGTTGTGCCATTCCTGTTCTGTTTTTGATTCTCCTGTCTCTGCACATTTCTGGGTGTTCGTCTACTGTTATCAGTCCTTCTTCCCATACACTCTTTCTTCTTCTTCTTCTTCTTCTTCTTCTTCTTCTTCTTCTTCCTCTTCTTCTTTCTTCTTCTTTCTTCTTCTTCTTCTTCTTCTTTTTATTATTATTATTATTATTATTATTATTATTATTATTATTTTGGTCTATCACAATCATCCTATTCGACTAGGTGTTTTTACAGTGTGGGATTCGGGGTTGTACACTGCCTCGTTAGGAGTCCATCACTTTTCTCACTATGTGCGCTGTTTCTAACAGCATACTCTTCTGCATAAGTCCTGGAGCTGCTTCGGCATCTAGTTTTCCCAGATTCCTTTTCAGGGATCTTGGGACCGTGCCTAGTGTTCCTATGATTATGGGTAAGGTTTCACTGGCATATCCCATATCCTTCTTATTTCGATTTTCAGGTCCTGATACTTATCAGTTTTCTCTCTTTCTTTCTCATCTGCTCTGGTGTCCCATGGTATTGCCACATTAATGAGTGATACTTTCTTCTTGATTTTGTGAATCAACGTCAATTACTGCAAGCTAGCTGGTGTTTCTTGCACAGGCTCCAGTGGAGGGCTTTTGCTATTGAATCATGCCTGTTTTTGTACTGGCTCTGTGCAAGCGCCGGACATTAACTTGCTATGGTTTATGGTCTAGTCTTTCATAATGCACTTCCTGCATATGGGGTGAGATGTTATTTCCATCCATTGTTCTTTGGACATGTCTGGTTCTTAGGGCCTGATCTTGTGTCGCTGTTAGCATTCCTTCTGTTTCCTTCATGAGTTCTCCCCTCCGTAGCCATTGCCATGTTTCATCGCTGGCCAGTTCTTTAGTCTGTCCCATGTACTACTGTCCGTGCATTGGTTTGTTGTGCCATTCCTGTTCTGTTTTTTGATTCTCCTGTCTCTGCACATTTCTGGGTGTTCGTCTACTGTTATCAGTCCTTCTTCCCATACACTCTTTCTTCTTCTTCTTCTTCTTCTTCTTCTTCTTTCTTCTTCTTCCTTCTTCTTCTTTCTTCTTCTTCTTCTTCTTCTTCTTCTTCTTCTTTTTTATTATTATTATTATTATTATTATTATTATTATTATTTTGGTCTATCACAGTCATCCTATTCGACTGGGTGGTTTTTGCAGTGTGGGATTCCTGGTTGCACCCTGCCTCCTGAGGAGTCCATCACTTTTCTCACTATGTGCGCTGTTTCTAACAGTACGCTCTTCTGCATAAGTCCTGGAGCTACTTCGGCATCTAGTTTTTTCCAGATTCCTTTCAGGGATCTTGGGACCGTGCCTAGTGTTCCTATGATTATGGGTACAGTTTACACTGGCATATCCCATATCCTTCTTATTTCGATTTTCAGGTCCTGATACTTATCAGTTTTCTCTCTCTTTCTCATCTACTCTGGTGTCCCATGGTATTGCCACATTAATGAGTGATACTTTCTTCTTGATTTTGTCAATCAACGTCTATTACTGCAAGCTAGCTCGCGTTTCTTGCACAGGCTTTTGCTACTGAATCATGCCTGTTTTTGTACTGGTTCTGTGCAAGCGCCGGACATTAGCTTGCTATGTGGTTTATGGTCTCGTCTTTCATATTGCACTTCCTGCATATGGGTGAGATGTTATTTCCATCTATTGTTCTTTGGACATATCTGGCTCTTAGGGCCTGATCTTGTGTCGCTGTTAGCATTCCTTCTGTTCCCTTCATGAGTTCTCCCCTCTGTAGCCATTGCCATGTTTCATCGCTGGCCAGTTCTTTAGTCTGTCCCATGTACTACTGTCCGTGCATTGGTTTGTTGTGCCATTCCTGTTCTGTTTTTCATTCTCCTGTCTCTGTATATTTCTGGGTCTTCGTCTACTGTTATCAGTCCTTCTTCCCATGCACTCTTTCTTCTTCTTCTTCTTCTTCTTCTTCTTCTTCTTCCTCTTCTTCTTCTTCTTCTTCTTCTTCTTCTTCTTCTTCTTCTTTTATTATTATTATTATTATTATTATTATTATTATTATTATTTTGGTCTATCACAGTCATCCTATTCGACTGGGTGGTTTTTGCAGTGTGGGATTCCTGGTTGCACCCTGCCTCCTGAGGAGTCCATCACTTTTCTCACTATGTGCGCTGTTTCTAACAGTACGCTCTTCTGCATAAGTCCTGGAGATACTTGCATCTAGTTTTTCCAGATTCCTTTCAGGATCTTGGGACCGTGCCTAGTGTTCCTATGATTATGGGTAAGGTTTCCACTGGCATATCCCATATCCTTCTTATTTCGATTTTCAGGTCTTGATACTTATCAGTTTTCTCTCTTTCTTTCTCATCTGCTCTGGTGTCCCATGGTATTGCCACATTAATGAGTGATACTTTCTTCTTGATTTTGTGAATCAACGTCAATTACTGCAAGCTAGCTGGTGTTTCTTGCACAGGCTCCAGTGGAGGGCTTTTGCTATTGAATCATGCCTGTTTTTGTACTGGCTCTGTGCAAGCGCCGGACATTAACTTGCTATGTGGTTTATGGTCTAGTCTTTCATAATGCACTTCCTGCATATGGGTGAGATGTTATTTCCATCCATTGTTCTTTGGACATGTCTGGTTCTTAGGGCCTGATCTTGTGTCGCTGTTAGCATTCCTTCTGTTTCCTTCATGAGTTCTCCTCCGTAGCCATTGCCATGTTTCATCGCTGGCCAGTTCTTTAGTCTGTCCCATGTACTACTGTCCGTGCATTGGTTTGTTGTGCCATTCCTGTTCTGTTTTTGATTCTCCTGTCTCTGCACATTTCTGGGTGTTCGTCTACTGTTATCAGTCCTTCTTCCCATACACTCTTTCTTCTTCTTCTTCTTCTTCTTCTTCTTCTTCTTCTTCTTCTTCTTCTTCTTCTTCTTCTTCTTCTTCTTCTTCTTCTTCTTTTATTATTATTATTATTATTATTATTATTATTATTATTATTATTATTATTATTATTATTATTATTGTTAGTAGTAGTAGTAGTAGTAGTAGCAGCAGCAGTAGTAGTAGTAGTAGTAGCAGTAGTAGAAGTAGTAGTAGTAAAGTAGTAGTAATAGTAGCAGTAATTAAATTTATCTTTTACAACTATTAAGATGATATTTGAAGACATTGTTTTCATGAAAACTGACAAAATGCGTTAGTGTAGGAACTATCAATGATGAGATCCTCATAAATGCAGTTCTACTGTCTTGGTGATCTTAGGAGCTTGTGAGGGTAAACTACTTTGCTTTTCATGGCACTCGTGTGTCGAAAATTTTCTTGGTACTCTCAGTTTCCTTTCCAGCGCTGAGTGACCTCATAGGTCCTAGCGCTTGGCTTTTGGCCTAAACTCAATATTCCATTCCGGTAACGAGTTGCATGTGGCCTTTTTTATGAAGCTGGGAAACTGTGTCAGGAAAGACGACAGTTTACAGAAAGGAGTAAACAAAGATTACAAGGATATGGGCAACTTTGATACTAATGGTGACAAGAGAGAGAGAGAGAGAGAGAGAGAGAGAGAGGGCTGGGGGAGGGGGGCAAGGAAGGATGGGAGTGTGAATCTTTGATAACGACCATCAATAAAAGCAGTGTAGAATATAACATATTCATAAAGCTTTAAAGCTCACTAATTCATATAAAGTTATTCAAGCTTTGCGATTCATGTGCTGTTTAGTTCGTATCAGTAACATCTGGCTGTTCATACAAAAAAATCTTAATCTGAAGCCATTTGATAAGTATTACTAATAAAAAGTGAGAAAATTAATGGATGTCATTGAAAACTAAATGAAATATGTTTCGTTCTTATCAAAAGCGATGTTGTACAGTATGTGCCAGGTCAGTCCTGAAACGATCTTCGCGTTCTTTCCCCCTGCAGCCATGGAAAACTGAACTTTTCTTGATATTACTGTTAATCTTTATCTTGACTTTTTTTTATAATCCTTTGAGGCAAGCGATTAACAATGGAAATGCTATCCCCGCTGTTTAAATTTACTTTATTTTGTTACATCTCCCGAGAATACAGAAATGGTTAATAGGTAAAACACTTAGGAAAATATAAAATATCTGATAAAGACTCTGTGTTATATTGTGTATATATATATATACACGCACATACACACACACATATATATATATATATATATATATATATATATATGTATATATATATGTATATATATATATATATATATATATATATATATATATATATATATATATATATATATATGATTATTATCACTTTTGTACGTGATTCATTTATCACACATTACCACAGGTGAAAAATAAGAAATGGGGTGTAGGTCCTGACCGGTTTCGACTTTTATTTCCAAGCCATTGACGAAGGACTGATACAGAGTGTGAGAAGTCACAAATATATATACTACAAGAACAGTACTGACGAACATACACAACCGTTAGAGGCTCCATATCCCCACTCAGGCCGGTGTCGAGGTAGGAGGGCCTTTAAAACTCATTTGGCTAAAAATCACAATAGACTCTCAGGGGACATTACTGATAAACAGACCATACCCCACCTCAGATCCACACCTGACAGGTGTCATGGAGGCGGAGTTTGGAAACTCTATTAACATTACTACCCTCGTACTGTGTTTACAAATATGATAATCCTATTTTCATATATCTCTACTGCCTACCTTAAAGTTTAAACAATTTACAAATTTCTTTTGATATTAAAGGATCAAGTTTATACATCCCTTGACTGATATTCATATTATGGTTGTAACTTTCTTTTATGAAGCTAGATTCAATGATGTTCCTTTCCAGTGCATTATTAGAATATACAATCCTTTTTGCCCCTTCCCAGTTGATAGCATGATTGTTCTCACTAACATGTACAAATATACCACTGTTCCCTTGTGCATATCTCACATTTCTTATGTTGTTCAATTCTTTTTTCCAGTGCTTTCCTGGTTTGGCCAATATAAAAGTTGTCACAAGATTTACACGGAATTTTATATACACACCCTTTAATATTGTCTGGGGAGATCTTGATAAGTACATTTTTCATTGTTGTATTGTTCTTAAATGCGACATTAACACCAAAAATTTAAGAAGATGAGGGATATCTTTCATACTATTATTATAAGGCAGAACAAGCAAATTTTTGTGTTGTAAGGTTCTTTCTGGTTTTGATACATAGTCTTTTGCCGCTTCAAATGCACTGTTTAATACACTATCAGGATATTTCAATTTTTTGCCTGCATTCCTAATCTTATCTATTTCATGATCAATATATTCAGGCTACATACCCGTAATGCTCTTAAAAACATAGATGAAAACACTGACTTTTAACCTTATTGCTTTGTCCAGAATAGAATGCACATAGGAAGAAATATTAGTGGGTTTTCTATACACACTATATTTAAACCCACTACTATTTCTTCGTATGAGGACATCCAGAAACGGTAAGCACCCATCATTTTCCATTTCCATCGTGAATTTAATTGATGGTACTAATTGATTTAACTTAGCAAAAAGTTTTTTACATCTTGGTTCCTGGCCATACACAAATTATGTCGTCAACATACCTAAAACCATGTTACATTACGTGGGATTATGTTGTTTAATATCTTTTTTCAAAAAATTCCATATATAAGTTACTTAACACTGGGGATAGAGGGTTTCCCATTGCCATACCAAAATTTTGTGAGTAAAATTTACCATTAAATTCAAATTTACAATCTTTACACATAATTTAATCAGTTCAATTAAAGTACTTTTAGAAAATGGGATATCCAGCTGTGTGTTCTCTAACAATTCAGATAAAAACGCCATCAGATCATCTATTGGCACCTTTGTGAATAGTGATACAACATCAAAACTTACAAGCCTGGATTCACTATTAATCTCTACACTATTTAGTTTATTTATCAGGTCCACATTATTCTTGATATTTGCATTTGAGATGGTACCTACTAATGGGTTGAGAATATCTACTAAGTACTTCGCTAGCTTGTATGATGCGGAACCAACTGAACTGATAATTGGCCTGGCAGGAAAGTTTGCTTTGTGAGTTTTTTATTGTACCATACATGTATGGTAGCGATGGAGAGGTCACACACAACTTCTTTATAAGGCTTTCGTTACCTTTTAACAGGTTTTTCACTTTCTTATTGAAACCACTATTCACATTGTCTATCGGGTTCTTATTTAATTCTTCATATGTGTTATCATCACCTAAAAGATTTTGCATTTTTTCTATATATTCACTTTTATTTAAAATTACAAGGGCGCCTGATTTATCTGCTTTTGTCATGTGTATATTTTTATCTTTTTCATTTCATTAATAGCAACCATAAATCTTTTGGGGACGTTTGTGGTGTCTGATTTTTTCATACTTCCATAAATCACTCCCTTAACCATGTTCACTTCTTCATTCGTTAAATCACTATATTTTTCCAAATTACACAGTCCTTTAGTTATTTCCACACTGTTCCTTCCGCCAGGAGATAAAGCAAAGTTTAAACCGTAGCCTAAGGCACTAGTTACATTTCTATCCAGCTGTTTGTTTGATAAGTTGACGACACATTCATGATTGGCGTTGTTGGTCCAAGGGCTTCTTTCAATCAACAGTTTCATTTTATTATCGTGTTTCCGTTTCAGTTTCCGATAAACTTGATTCCTCATCTTCACATGACAATATTCACGTAGGGAATCTCTCCAATCTGGTGGTATTGAGGCTTCAAAATGTCGTCTTTTCCTCGTGAGATCTTCAAAATTCTTTTTGGTTTCCAATGTTTTGATGTTGATATGTTTTTCCAATATGGCACGTTGTATTTCACCGAAGGGTTGGTCTTCTAATTTCAGCAAGGAATTGGTTATGAACGATCTTGGTATCACTTGTTCATCCCGACATTCACGTAAAACCGCAGGTGTTCCTTGTTGGTATGAGCTTGGAGTGAGGGCGTCGGCAAATTCTCTGACGGCATATTCAAGATGGGGAAAAGAACACAGAAAGATCGGAAGGAGCGCGTGGTATCCATTGATGATTATTATCACTTTGTACGTGATTCATTTATCACACACATTACCACAGGTGAAAAATAAGAAATGGGGTGTAGGTCTGACCGGTTTCGACTTTATTCAAAACCATTGACGAAGAAGGACTGATACAGAGTGTGAGAGTCACAAATATATACTACAAGAACAGTACTGACGAACATACACAGCCGTTAGAGCTCCCATATCCCCAGGCCGGTGTCGAGGTAGGGTGGCCTTTAAAACTCATTTGGCTAAAAATCACAATAGACTCTCAGGGGACATTGCTGATAAACAGACCATACCCCACCTCAGATCCACACCTGACAGGTGTCATGGAGCAGAGGTTTGGAAACTCATTAACATTACTACCCTCGTGCTGTGTTTACAAATATGATAATCCTATTTTCATATCATCTCTACTGCCTACCTTAAAGTTTAAACAATTTACAAATTTCTTTTGATATTAAGGATCAAGTTTTATACATCCCTTGACTGATATTCATATTATGGTTGTAACTTTCTTTTATGAAGCTAGATTCAATGATGTTCCTTTCCAGTGCATTATTAGAATATACAATCCTTTTGCCCCTTCCCAGTTGATAGCATGATTGTTCTCACTAACATGTACAAATATACCACTGTTCCTTGTGCATATCTCACACATTTCTTATGTTGTTCAATTCTTTTTTTCCAGTGCTTTCCCGGTTTTGGCCAATATAAAAGTTGTCACAAGACTTACACGGAATTTTATATACAGTTCAGTTGGTTCCGTATCACAAGCTGGGAAGTACTTAGTAGATATTCTCAACCCATTAGTAGGTACCATCTCAAATGCAAATATCAAGAATTCTGTGGACCTGATAAATAAATCTTTCATAGTGTAGAGATTAGGCAGAATCCAGGCTTGTAAGTTTTGATGTTGTATCACTATTCACAAAGGTTTTGAATAGATGATCTGATGGCGTTTTTATCTGAATTGTTAGAGAACACACAGCTGGATATCCCATTTTCTAAAAGTACTTTAATTGAACTGATTAAATTATGTGTAAAAGATTGTAAATTTGAATTTAATGGGTAAATTTTACTCACAAAATTTTGGTATGGCAATGGGAAACCTCTATCCCCAAGTTAAGTAACTTATATATGGAGTTTTGAAAAGAAGATATTAAACAACATAATTCTTCGTAATGTAACATGGTTTAGGTATGTTGACCCATAATTTTGTATTTCCATCGGAACCAAGATGTAAAAATTGCTAAGTTAAAATCAATTAGTTTTCAATTAAATTCACGATGGAAATGGAAAATGATGGGTGCTTACACAAATTCTGGATGTCCTCATACGAAGAAATAGTAGTGGGTTTAAATATAGTGTGTATAAAAACCCACTAAAATTTCTTCATATGTGCATTTACTATTCTGGGGACAAAGCAATAAGGTTTCAGTGTTTTCATCTATGTTTTTAAGAGCATTACGGGTATGTCAAATTTGAATATATTGATCATGAAATAGATAAGATTAGGAATGCAGGCAAAAATTGAAATATCCTGATAGTGTATTAAACAGTGCATTTGAAGCGGCAAAAAGACTATGTATCAAACCAGAAAGAACCTTACAACACAAAAAAATTTGCTTGTTCTGGATTATAATAATAGTCTATTAGATATCCCTCATCTTCTTAAGAATTTTATGTTAATGTCATTTAAGAACAATACAACAATGAAAATGTACTATCAAGAACTCCCAGACAATATTAAAGGGTGTGTATAAAATTGGCCTGTGGAAGTCTTTGTGACAACTTTTATATTGGCCAAACCTGGGAAAGCATGAAAAAAGAATTGAACAACATAAGAAATGTGTGAGATATGCACAAGGGAACAGTGGTATATTTGTACATTTAGTGAGAACAATCATGCTATCAATTGGGAAGGGTTCAAAATTCTTGTATATTCTAATAATGCACTGGAAAGGAACATCATTGAATCTAGCTTCATAAAAGAAAGTTACAACCATAATATGAATATCAGTCATGGGATGTATAAACTTGATCCTTTAATATCAAAAGAAATTTGTAAATTGTTTAAACTTTAAGGTGTCAGTAGAGATATATGAAAATAGGATTATCATATTTGTAAACACAGTACGAGGGTCTTAATGTTAAATGAGTTTTTTTCCAAACTCCGCTTCCATGACACCTGTCAGGTGGATCTGAGGTGGGATAAAGTCTGTTTATCAAATGTACCCTGAGAGTCTATTGTGATTTTTATCCAAATGAGTTTTAAAGATACTCCTACCTGACGACACCGGCCTGATTGGGGATATGGAGCCTCTAACGGTTGTGTATGTCAATCAGTACTGTTCTTTTAGTATATATATTTAGACTTCTCACACTCTGTATCAGTCCTCATCTTCAATGGCAATTGAAATAAAGTCTCAAACCGGTCAGGACCTACACCCCATTTCTTATTTTTCACTCTGTAATCTGTCATATATATATATATATATATATATATTATATATATATGATATATATTTATATATATATATATTATATTTCATATATATATATATATATAAACTTTCACTTTCAGGATGTTACAGTTAAGGAAGACATCCGTCACACAGTTCAAAAAAAAGAAGCCGCCGTTAGACATAAAACCAAGGAATGTCAGGTCAAGGTTGAGGTCATCGATTTTTGGAGAGTTTGAAATGCTGTCACCGAAGTTAAAGAAAAAACAGTATAAAGAAAAATGGTTAGTTTTTAAAATACCTTTGCCTTATAAGGCTTCAAAGTTTCCATGTCTAGAGGCCATGAAAATCAAGTAAAAAGTTACCGAATCGATTAAGTTATAAAAAAACCGTACAAAGAGCCTTGTTTTGCTGTAGTTTTTCTCTCTTGAATAAGGCTGACTAAAACATGAATATACTTTATATACCAATGAGTGAATGAGACTATGGCGAAATATGTTTGCTTATTCGTCTTTACGTGATTCATTCATTCTATTCAAAGATCAAGATCTCGTACTGGCGGATGGCTCAGCTAATTCCATAATAATTCTCTCACAGTAAGTCTGTGAATAACCACTTGGCACATTAATTAGTGCATGTTTTGTTTGTTAAGACTTAATACGTCTTTATATATTTCTTCAAGTGGAATTGAACATCATCGTTAAAACCAGAAACGTGAGCTCAAAAAAATCAAGTCCTAAATCAAATGCAGATATGAAAGTTTGACAGCTACGCTAAAAAGCTGATTTCCATTTTGAACTCCATGCTGATCCTCCATTCTAGTTCCGTCTCATCATGATTCAAATTTTATGATAAGGCGATGAGAGATGACAAGCGCCTGTCGTGAAGCGCTATAGAAGTTTGACATTATAAGGCAGGTGGCTTAAATATCTGCATGGAGTTAGAATATAATCAGGGAATTTTATATCTGCGTCCCCA
>NC_089744.1:71399672-71404672 GCF_040412425.1 Macrobrachium rosenbergii | reverse complement strand
CATATATCAAAATAAATAAAAATGAGTTTTTAGACGTCCAAGCAAAAGGAGAAAAGGGAAATAAAATGAATCATGTACTGTGTGAAGGTGACCGTTCAGTCACTGGCCCTGAATACATCTGCAGCTTTCAAGCGATTGATTTTTTTTACTCCAGGATTAACAGCTTCGCGCGTTCTTGGAGCAGGATGTGATATGCAGCAGAAGTGGCTGCTTGAGCCCAACAGCTTAAATGAGTTTTCTTTGATTTTTAAATATAATTGTTACTGTTAAGAAATACCCACTAATAGCATGAGTCTTAAAATAGAAGAAACACACCTCCACAGTTATGTATATGTACGTATATTTAAGGATAAATCTGTACAGATACTGAGGGAATCTGTCCGATTCCCTCTAAAGCTGTCAGTCAGATTTATCATATATACCCTGTCTGTACAGATTTATTTACGTATAAACATATACATAACTGCGGATTTGTTTCTCATTGTTACTATCAATTATGACAATCGTCAACAAAATATATGTTGAAATTTTCCGTTTCTATGGAACAAAATATGAGTTCAAAGTTCATTCACAGCATTTGTTATTCCATCAGGTTTATGCCATTACCGTTACTATCAAGAACAGCTAGATTCTATGCAACAGAATGGAGATAAGACTATATTATATATTATATATATATATATATATATATATATATATATATATATATATATATATATATATATATATATATATATATATATATATATATATATATATATATATATGGACAGTATGATATATATATGTATATGTAAATACATACACACACACACACATATATATATAATGTACTAAGGAATCGGCTATCTCAATATGATTCATCATGTCTACTTATTTCTTTTCCTGTCTAATATCCCCGATTTTTCTTCCTATTCTTACCATGTTCATCCTCTTCAGTGTCTCAGAAAAGAGTCCTCTAGACAAAGGGAAGAGAATGAAATAAGATTCGATGCAAAATACAAAAGAAAAGAAAAAGACAAAGAAAGATAAAATGCCTAAACGACAAAGATGATCTGGAAATTTTTGGAGAGTCAAGATAAAGGGAAATGAGAAGAAACGTAAAAAGCAAAAAAAAAAATAAAACTCAATGGAACCTAAATAAATAAAAAAAAAGGAAAAAAGTACAAATATCTTCAGGAACGAAATTAGGATATTCGTAATCTAAATTGGTAAAGGAAAAAACATTACTGTACGTAAGCCTCGACCACTGCAGTTAGCATCGTTACCCGTGCACCCTGTTCTGTCCCAATAATGTGATGAGATTATTACGTTGCCAAAATACTCTGCATTATTTTCGTCGTATTTCACCAAATGACAGGAATTGGCTACTGCAGTCTTGAACACACCTTGGTACTATGACGAAAAAGCAAAGGATGATAAAATTTTGTGTTCAACTCCTCTGATCTGCAAAGGAAATGAAACAGGTTCATTCTTAAAATATAAGGAATGTTTAGAAAAACTTTATAAAGTCTTGTTACTAGTTTTGACGGAACCCATCTAATTGGCAGACAAACACTGGAAGAAAAACGTTACACAGCGATTATAGGAACGATGCATTTGTAACTATACCTTACTATGAAAAGCGATTTTAACTAAAGATTTAATCTCTAACTTTGCTTGACCTAAAATTATTGTTATTTATGATGCGGTTCCGTCATTAGAATTGTCGAGCAACAGAAGAATTTAGAGGAAGGGAGCTATAGTTTTAGATTACGAAAGGCGGAGAGGATTTTATGATTAAGCGGCAATCACAAGTAGATAAATGAACAAAGTGTATTTTTCTAAATACAAAACATGGTTAAAATCATTTGTGTATTCTGAAAATGAAATTGCTCATATACATACGAGTATTTGTGGATTTTGCACCATAAATATAAGGGAACGTATACCCCAAAGATTAAAGTGTAGGAAAAGATAAACAAGACATTAAAACACTACATGGAACTCTTTTTGACCCTGCAGCGACAATATGGTCAAAAATACTTTTTTTTTTTTTTTACTGATGTCCATACTTGGTTTTTTGCTGAACGAAAGTCGATAAATCTTCACCCACTAAAAAAATTGCGGTCTTTTTCGCCGATATTTTCCTTGTAAATTATCCAAAAGTAGAAGTCAACTTACACACAACTTTCTTGTAACTGAGTGAAAAAGACCCCGTCAATACAGTTTTAACAGAAAAAGGCATCACGTCCAATTCTCTTCAGGTTAGGACTTCTTACTATATCCAGTTCCATTTGGATGTACGTTACTTCCGAGGTAAAGTAAATTCCATATTGATAAGCTTTTTGGGTCACAGTACTTGAACGAGCGAAAATGCTGTGTAAAATGAGTTACAGTCTAACACACCACACACACACACACACACACTCACTCACATTATTATATATATATATATATATATATATATATGTATGTATATGTATTTGATTTGCTGCATATAATTGCGAGAAAATTTTATAAGAAAAGCGGCATAAAACAGTTAATTATTAACATCCTTTAATCAAGTTTTATCAGCTTTCAAAACCATTGCTGAAAATATTCATTGCAAATGTAATCTTTTTATATAACAGCACTATAAAAATAATACTTATAAGGTTGTCCTCGACAGAGTGATAAAAATGATTATAGAAATCCCCATGTGGGATTATAATTAATTTTATATTGGCTGACGTGAGTTAGGGCATCAAACATCAGGATAACCAACGTAAATATTCAGTTAGAACTGACCTAAATAGTGATGGTCTTTTTATACACCTAATTAAGGAAAACACACAGCGAAATTAGTTCCGAAGTAGCATAAAAAATATCATTAAAGAAACTGTTTTCAATAACAAAAGCACGTCATATCTAATAACTCATAAAAAACAGAAATATACTTGCATAATAGGTAAAGATAACTGGACGACAATAAGTTTTAAACTTTACCTCTAATACTAAAGATAATAAATAACCTGAAGAAAAAGTACGACACCTTCCCAAACCTTCTGCGTGAACTTCATTTCGATTACCAATAGTCGACGCCATTTGCTTACCTGCAGATAGAAAATGAACTATTGGTGCTTTGGCCATCGTAACTTAAATTTAGTATCTGAACAATCCACGGTAATGCAGATATCGGAAAGTTCAAAATAATTTTGTTTTTCTGCAAATAGCGAAGGACGATGAGAACGACCTGGTGTGCCATCTATGAAATTTTGGAGTTCTATTTATTCTTTCTTGATGTTGTAGACTAAGTCTATAAATCTGATGATAAGATTATTTACTTTTGATTACTAAGCGTAAGTTAGTAAATAATCTTATCTGAAGATAAGATTAAATACTTTTGATGACTAAGCATAAGTTAGTAAATAATCTTATCTGATGATTAGATTAATTACTTATGATGACTAAGCATAAGTTAGTAAATAATCTTATCTGATGATAAGATTAATTACTTTTGATGACTAAGCATAAGTTAGTAAATAATCTTATCTGATGATAAGTTAATTGACTTTTGATTACTAAGCATAAGTTCGACCACCAATTTGGATTTAGCTTTTACTTGAAGAGTCTCCATTACAAAACAAGGGGTGGGAGGAGACAGATATTATAGATATCGTATTTTTTGTTTGTTTGTTTTATCTGAACGACAAGCCTACTATTGATCCAATAAAGTAGGTCTTATTCTGTTCAGTAGCCATTTCAAAGAATGAATAGAAAGCGAATTAGTAAATAACATTTTCATGACAGATTACTTCCTTTAAAGTTTAAAGAGGAAGGGCACTTCACTCACAAGTTATAAAGAACGGCTTTAATCAGTCTCTCAATATTCCAGCGAAAACATCACATAAAAGTTGGCATAAGCAGCAAATCATTCATTGAACATCTCGTCGATGCAGAGGTCTGAAGCAGAATGGGATCGGTAGGAATTATTTTATTGTCTACGGAGAGAACAATACAGTAAACTGACAATATCCTGCAAATTGTTGCTGTGCTAAATAGATTTGAACTAAATTCCAAGTTATAAACAATATTTCCACTTAAAATGCCTGAAAAATCATAAGGATATATGAAATCCAAGTAACGACCATCTTAGGCATCGTTTACGTAGTGCAAACTCTTCGTTGATTTGATACCCCATTAAAATAAGGAGCAAGTGATCTTTGATCAGCCAGGAAATAATGCCAGCGTCTCTTGCGATGATTAAAGCTGCTTTCAGAATCAAAAAGCAACAAACAACTCTGCAAGCAACGACATGATTAGTGGCATAGAGATATGTACCGCTATAAAAGAGAAATATGACGGAGTTCAAAGAGAAGCATAAATGCGGACAGTCTGAAACATCAAAGGTAAAGAGAGGCATCAATTGAGTTAAACAGGATTGAAATGGACATAGTCAGAGGGATTACTGGCCGGTTATCAGAGAGGTGAAGTGAGGTATGTCAACACTGCAACATCTGCCAAATCTCGTCTGTTTTACTGAAAAGGTTCTGCATACAAATGGTTTGTTTCAACGGACGCAATGCAGATCCCCTCATCTTTAGTCAGTGTTAAAAGATGGACATTAACCATTTGATTCATTGCCATACTGATCGTGTATGTATTTATAAATGTGTTAGTATGGGCAGGTAGGATCAAAAGATATTTTGTGCTTCATGTAATGTCTCTCTGTCTCTGTCTGTCTGTCGGTCTCTCTCTAGATTTTATATATACATATATATATATATATATATATATATATATATATATATATATATATATATATATATATATATATATATATGTATATATATATATATATATATATATATATATATATATATATATAGTTTAATGGTTTTAATGACCTTTAACTCCTTTATGTCCCTCACACTTTCTTATGCAGACAAACACAACAGAATAAAAGTGAGATTGTTATAAAGTCACAGTACTGTGACTACGGACACGCATTTACTTCAGCTCCTATATACTTCTCTCTC
>NC_089744.1:71383941-71399172 GCF_040412425.1 Macrobrachium rosenbergii | reverse complement strand
TTAAAATTCATGTCATGGAAGCAACTCCGTAAGACTTCAATGAGAGTGAATCACGGTTTTTCAGGTCACATAAGTCCATTTACGCTTCCTTTACACATTTTAAAAAGGATTTTAGCATTCTTTACAACACTAGTAATCTGAGGATTTTTTTTTATTACTTGTCTTTTTATATTTTAGAATACAAAGGTAACTAATAAGATAAATTATCATATTTCTCAGTTGTTCTTTATGTTTATTAATGATGTTGACCCATTCATCTGCAAAATCTTAAAATTTAACTTGGTTTTCCAACATCAGAGAACATATTTAAGAAATATAGAA
Organism: Macrobrachium rosenbergii; assembly: GCF_040412425.1. Classification (NCBI taxonomy): domain Eukaryota; kingdom Metazoa; phylum Arthropoda; class Malacostraca; order Decapoda; family Palaemonidae; genus Macrobrachium; species Macrobrachium rosenbergii. Next base: position 71,398,851 of record NC_089744.1, on the reverse strand, counting down.
TAAATTTTAGAAATTTTAAAACATTACATGTCAAAGAACTGTCTATTCTTGCAAGTATCTCTTGGCAATATATTTATGGCACATGCTACGCTATTTGGTTCACATTTCAACATTTTCTGAATTTTAAATTTTTTATTTAGTGTTATAATCTCTTTGCTTTAAATATTTCTCATATGAAAGATATGAGTGATAATTACCCTGACCAAAACCCATAGTATATATATATATACATATATATATATATATATATATATATATATATATATATATATATATATATATATATATATATATATATGTATATATATATATATATGATATATATATATATATATATATATATTTTATCACATCACCGATATATATAGCCTTTTATCATAAGCCAAATCATTTATAATATTTTTGTATATGTATATTTTTTAGTTGATATACTGTATACAGATACAGTACAGAACTCAGATTTAGAGTATTTGAACGATAAACTATTTTGATTACTGTTTATCAGTACTGATGCTGCACATGTAACGGAGAAGAAGAAATTGAAAATCTTATATATCAAATGTGTTCTGGGTCAGATTTCTCATTTGCCACAACTTTAGGGGAACTAATTCTTTTTCTTTTTTACCGCTGTGTTGATGGAAACCAGTGAAAATGAATTTCAATTTGACAAATTCATTTGCTTTAATGTTATCTTTAGAGTTCTGGTCCAGATTTAGACCTGAACTTAATGTAAATTTAAATGTCCACTTTGAACCTAAAAAAAAAAAATCATAATTTGGTTTTTCCAGGACAAAATACTCATAAATTTGTAGTTTCAAATTATAATCTTTATCTGAACCTATTTCCCCTTTTGAAAAAAATGAAGTAAGCTAAATTTATCATTAAAATGATATCACTTACTGACCTCACGACTTCCACACAATAATTTGACATCCTTTATCATCAATCTTACACCAATTTGTATCCCAAACTTATTTATAGATCAGATTTCAATTTTATATATATATATTATATACTCACTTCTTATGAAACTCTCTTTTCATAACCAACTTTACTGCCACATTTTCCCCTCTATTTCTTAACTGACCTTTTTATTTTAACTGTTTATTCAACTAAATAATAAACATATATACTCCAGACACTCCATTTGTCATTATTAAATAAAACTGAACTTTTTAATTCTTTTCCTCGCATATTTTGGACTAAGCATGAAAACGAATTTCAAATATTTGTTCTCAGAGTTCTTGAGAAGATAATGTATCTCATAACCATGGAAATCATAATTTGGGTCCATTTAAAACACACGTTTCACAAGACTTTTCCACTTTTAATAAAACCTATTTCCCCGAAAAATGCCGAAATTTTATCGTTAAATTGATATCACTTTGCATTTAAATGAAATAACATCATGCTACAAGCACCAATTTGTAAATCTTATTTGTTTTCAGTTATATGCGTTCACCTACCTTGCAAATTTAAATAACCAATACTGCCATCATTTCTATTTAACAAAAAAATTTATTTTAACTTTTATTCAACTCAGATAATAATATTATACTCCATGATAAAATCAAACTGAACTTTTAAATTCTCCTCCCCACAGCATAATTAATTATGTAAATTACCTTAAAATAATGTATTCATACAGTAACCATGAACACAAGGAAATTAATTTCAAAACATAACAAGACAATTACTTTCTTTTACGCAATATGAACAATGCCGAAATTTTCTCGGTTCAGTTTTGGTTTTAAATAGAAATAACTGTCTACAGAATTTCAGACAAACAGATTAAACTAAGAATAAATTTCCATCATATAATAAAAATGATTTTAGCCTTGACATTTGAAATAATCATATCAATATAAAAAAAAAATTTAAAATTCTTACACCAGTTAATTAAGAAATTACCTTAATGAACCTATTACACAGTTAACTTGTTTTTAGAACACAATCTTAACGAAAAGAAATAAAAACAGTTGACATGGTTTTAAATAGAGACAGACAGACAGACACAGACAGACTAAGAGAAGAGTATAATAAATATATTTTGCATAGTTGAAAGAATCATACAAGTATAATTTCTTACTGTGAAATTACGTTAGTGTCTTTGACTTTCGGCAAGGAACCAAACACTCCGACAGCAGATGACGTTTACACTCTGCGTTAATTCCAATTCAGAAATACAGAAGACGGACCAAAATAAAAGGTCAAAGTAATCCAGACGAATTCCCTAATTTTCCAGTGGCCGAGTTTACACTTAAACACTCTTTAATTATCATATCTCGTTCCTGTGTCAGAGGAAAATTCAGCATATTCCTCGGCAATCAAATCTGGATCCAAGAGGCCACGAGGGGAAATGTGACGTCGTTACCGCCGCCATGACACAGGAGAGCGATTCCAGGAGAATTATGGAGACGAGTAAATCAGACTCCGGTCTGGAACCAACACACATCTTCCAAGAGGATCGGAAACCAGTTCAGACGACGCAATAGCCTTCAATCCTATCCAGCATTATGTACAATATTGATAGTGTATTTAGCGAATGATAATAATGATAATATCTTTAGTTTCTACTCTGGGCCATATACAGAGATAGACAAAATACATACAGTACAAAACAATTCCCAAAATATAGATACACAAGATCAAACATTATAATAGTAAACGAATGCGCACAAACCTTGATAATAATAATAATAATAATAATAATAATAATAATAATAATAATAATAATAATAATAATAATGAGCCTAATTAAAGCCTTAGGGACATATACAGACATACAGAAGCAGTAATAATAATAGAATATAGAAAATTTAGATGCACAAGCTAAAAAAATTATAATAATGAATGATTACTAATGAGAAATTGATAATGAATAATAATAATAAATGATAGTAGTAATAATGATGATAACAACAAACAACAATAATAATAATAATAATAATAATAATAATAATAATAATAATAATAATAATAATAATAATAATAATAAATTATTTTTCAGCAGGAAACCTTACTCAAATGAAGAATTCAGGTACATTGTGCTAATAAGGAAGAGTGAACAGCAAATCTCAATAATAATAATAATAATAATAATAATAATAATAATAATAATAATAATAATAATAAATAATGATAATAGTTTGTACAGAATACATAAAGGCGCCAAGAAAGGATTACTAATGGTAAAGAGTAATACTGAATATTAAAAAAAGTCAAATATAAGGTTTGGTTATACGACCCATACTCCATCTAGTATGGTCATCTGCCTTCAGTCACTGAGAATATTTAATCCTTTAATCTTTTTTAATGAATCGGTTAAAGATTCATCCTACACCAAGCCGGTTTCGAGATTTTCATTGTTACTGGACATACGCTTAATCTAATATATTCTATATTGCAGTAAGGAACCAATCCTCCCGGCCAGGAATTTAATAACCTAGTAAAAAAAATAATCTAAATTTTGAATAATTGTGTTTTATCTTGACTTTAATTTTAACCTTTTCCTGTAATCAATTCTAATACATTTTTTTCGGTTTAAATCAATGATAATTTAGCTCTAGAAAAAATGAAATAATTTATAATAGTTATTTATGGGTTTAAAAGTAATCCACGATGGCAACAAAATTGTAACATATCAGCAATCCTTACACGAGATAAGTAGGCATTTTGACGCCACTTGTAATAAAAATAAAAAGAAATACTTAAAAGATTCATATTGACGATAAGCATTTAGCCATTATGAGCAACTTAAGACCGTGAGTAGTGTAATTATAATAATATGAGCCGGAAGCGCTACATAAAAATAAAGTTTAAAAATAAAGTTGACATTTGTATTTATGATATCGACGTGAGTTTCTTAAGGCCTCGGGAATTCCTTGAGGTTCAGCCATTACCCAAATAAATACGACATAAAGCGCCTTCGTGTTTATATGGGATCTCTTGCTATGTTTATTCCAGATGTGGTTCAAAGGATCAAATTAGTCTTGGTTAAAATCTATTTTTTCCAGGGAAATTATGATAAATTGTTTTTCTGCATATGCATTCTTTTACGTTTATAATAACGTGACAGTAAACTTCTTTTATATATATGTGGTTTATATATATATATATATATATATATATATATATACTATATAGGATATAATATATATATATATATATATATATATATATATATATATATGCATATACACAAACATATATACATGTATATATATGTATACATACATACATATATATATATATATATATATATATATATATATATATATATATATATATATATATATATATGATATTAATATTCTCCCTGATCCCCAGGCCAAGTGGATCTTTTATTGCTTTATCTGCTTCAAGAACAAGAATCAATCATCTTACAGAAAGATGTCTGATATGCAGCTCATTCCCTTAGTCAATAAATTCTTCCCTTGTCGACTTCTCTCACTGAACCTATTCTTAAACAAAGGCCTACTGGAATTAAACACTAATATACAAAACTAGACTTTATTTGCAAATTTAACAAAGGTGATTCAGCAAAAGTTACGATCATGAAATGGAGTGAATTCCACCCCCTATAGATGGAAATCATTACTAGAGGAAATCCTGATTCACAAATATTCAGATTACTAATTCGAAACCAGCTAATACTAGTGACTAACACCCTGGTCACCAAATAAAGTAATAAGGTCATAATTATTCTAGACCACAATAAATGTCATATAGTATGTAAAGAATAAACACTCCACATTATATTAGTCCCTCAGGACGAATTCCTGTTGAAAGAAACATATCATGATATTAAAACCTGTGTGGTGTTATGTCACCTGCTATTCAAAACAGAAAATGCACACTGGAAACACATAAACAAGAAAATTCAATGGGAGACATAGTGTTTCACTGCGGCACTGTTAGGTCTTTCAAAACAATGTCTGTAAAGAGATAAGTGTTCATGAGTAAAGTACAAACTTTCTTGGCGACAAATAAAAGATTTTCAGTGGCGATTTTCAAGGACTTCACCTCTAACCAAACATACTCCATATATATTCCCCTGCAAGAGTCTATATTCATATACCATTTACGAGTGCAACATATTCGCACTCATTAATATCTCTTCCGGAAATACGACCTATCAAATTCGATCAATGAGTTTAAATATGATCAAATAGTTTCTTAACCAACTGAGCAAAGTCCCAATACAATGTCACCCGCAGCAAAATCCCACTAATTCAGCACATAGCTTAAAGTCACCTAAGACTTATTATATATTTATATATATAATATATGATATATTGTCATAAACTGTCTTGGTAAAAATTTTATCAATAAAAACTGCCAAGGATACCAATGATAAAAACTAGATTATGAAGAACAACAAACAAATTCGTTTTGGAAGCTTGAAAACTCAAGTCAGATGTCCCCTGGGACCATTCCAGTGATTAAGGTTTAATTTGAAATTCTGAATAATTGATTGATTTGTTAAGCATTAAAAATGTTCAGAATAATTGATAACCAACTGATCACAATATATTCAGTGAATAATAATAATAATAATAATAATAATAATAATAATAATAATAATAAATCTGAAATGATAAATTACCTAGTGACATCCTATTTTAAAAAACAGATTATTATTATTATTATTATTATTATTATTATTATTATTAATATTATTATTATTATTATTATTATTCAGAAGATGAACCCTATTCATTTCAAGAATTTGCAGGGGCCATTGATCTGAAATTCTAGCTTGCAAAGAATATGATGTTCTCTCGAACATGATATAAATCGAAATGGCAATTTTTTAGAAATGTTTTTGCCAACCTACTCGATAGGATATACAACGGAGTTAATGCAATAATAAAAACATGTAAATATATACTTGGTATAAGCATCTATAAAACTGTATAAAGGAAAAAAAATATTTTTATTTGAGAAATGGAGAGAGACTCATTAAAGGAAAGGCTCTAACGAGCTTCTTGCAGGATGTAAAATGATTAGCCTAATTATTACCCTTCTTCACGCGATGACCTAAAACGGAACCAATTAACGGTAAACGTGTCTTCCGTTATTAATATTCATTAAAGCAAATCCACCATTCTGTAAGTCTTATCGCCATTATGACTCACTTTCTTTCCAAAGAACAATCATGTATCTCACTATAATTACACTGAAACCTAATTATGAACTGCTAAGTTGGTTAAGCATTACACTATATCACTTTAGGGAAGAATTATTACATTCTGATAAAATATAAAATGAAGACACTGCTCTTATTCTTTGTACACACACACACACACACACACACACACACACACACACACACATATTTATATTATATATATATATATATATATATATATATATATATATATATATATATATATATATATAATCCATTCAGTTTCTTTACATTCAGACAAGTCTTGCACTACTGGGAATCAAGTAAACCTAACTAGATATCCATACCAGTTTTAAACTACATTTGCAGAACATGGTATTTTTACCTTTTCCAATAATAAACCAAAAAAATACCTTAGTAAATATTAAACTCACTTTATATAAGAATTAACACACTCATTGAATTATATTATAAGTCCTTCAGTCGAATAATAAATCTGTTGATAAATTACTCTTCGATCCCATTTTGAAAACCAGAGTTTATTATTATATTACATAATATTCTTAAAACAGGTTCTGAAAACCATTATTATTAGACATTCCACGTGATAATTTCAAAGAACACATTCTGCTGAGATATGATATCCCAGATTTCGCTATTATGTTTTTCTGGGTAATTTCGTATTAGCAGAAAAACATCGACTTACTTTATCTCTCTCTCTCTCTCTATTTTAATTCAGAAATGGAGGAGACCATGACAAATTAAGGCTTTCCAACGACTTCATCTTTATAACCTAAGGAAAAGAATAACAGAGGGTGGTGGTTGGGTCGATCCGTTTTATAAAGCTTATCAACGTGATCTGACATTTTATGCAAAATAACCTTCTGCCGAGGAGATCCTGGTGAAATTTCAATTCTGTTGATTGCGCTAAAAATGTATAAAATCTGCGCTTTATTTCATTGTACACACACACACATATATATATACATATCACACAGCACATATGTACTGGGGCTCGAAGTATACCTAACTAATCCATAGTTTTCATCATTTGTAATGAGATGAAATCTTTCCAAGAATAAACCAAAAATCAACAGAAACCCACTTTTATTCCAGTTGTTGGTGCCAGAGCAAAAAAGTCTAAATATCTGTGAGGGTGTGTGTGTGTGTGTGTGGAATGTGTGTGATGTGTGTGACACAGCGGTTCCTATAATGATTCTGTTTGACAACGAGTGTGTAATCGTGGTAAGTGCAGTTTCTCTTTATTAATAAGGAAAAGAAGTGCCCGTGGAAGGGTCGAGTTATAACAATCTTTTTTCTTAAATTTATCGGATCTGAAAACTGATTTGTTTTATTTTATTCATCTTCCCTAAAACAAGGTTTTGCTGGCCTTGTCATAGATTTAAATTAACACTGCATGTTTTAATTTTTAAATGTCTATGTAGTTCAAAACCCTTCATATGAAGTAACGGTTCCTGTGTGGGAACTGGGAACTATTATGTTTATGTGTATGTGTGTGTGTTTGTAATCTGACTCCTTTAAATGCCAACATGACAGAAATGAAGATCTTTAGAGTTATATTTTTGTGCTATAAAGGCAAGCCCACACAAACACAACACAGACACATGAACACAGACACATACACACATACATATATATATATATATATATATATAAACATATAGATATATATATATATATATATATATGTATGTATATATTATATATATATATATATATCTATATTGCTGCTATATATTTTGATATCTTACTAAGTTAGATATAACTGTTTTTGTATTACCTAATCATTTTGTGTTCATACAACATTAATTTAGAATGTTAAAGAGAACTGAAACCCATCTGAGAGAGAATGTCATGAAAAGAAGAGAGAGAGAGAGAGAGAGAGAGAGAGACCCTAGCCTCTGTTCTTAGTGTTTCGCAGACAGAGGGTTTGATCACTTAAATTAGAGAAAAACAGTCCTGTTACGTTTTAGATGCAAACGGCCCGAAAAAAGCTGATAAAATTGCTGGGGGCGTGTCCGGAATCTTATCACATGGGAACTGTGAGGGAATAAAAAGCCTATTGTTTCTAGCAGATGGGTGGAGGAGTGCCTTTCAGTTTGATGGCCTGGAGGTTTTGTGAACAATATGAAATATATTGTTTCTGGGCTTTGCACAACGAAGAAACTTTGGGAAATAGCTTCAAATGCTTTTTATGATGAAAAGGGCAACTCAAAAGAAAAGGCCATTTCCAAAAGTCGATAGAAGGCAGGAAAAAATATTTTTAATGATTGTATATATCAATAATATATATATATATGTATTAACTATATATATATATATATATATATATATATATATATATATATATATATATATAGATAAATTGATAGATAGATAGATAGATAGATAGATAGATAGATAGATAGATAGATAGATAGATAGATAGATAGTAAACTTTTTTTCTCATATATTTGTTTATAATGTCTTATAGTCTAGAAATTATTTTTTTACCACTTCAGTCCGCGAACCAGGAATTAATTCCAATGCAAAGAGGAGCAAAATAAGCATGTTGTGAGAATAACGACTGTACCTCCTCATTCCAGTCCGTGATTGTCCCTTGCTTCAAATAAATTACAGTCAGTAATTCATGCTGGAGGATAGCATGTGGCTAGCTCCCTCATCTTAGATACGAAGAGGATAGCTGATCAGTAGCAGAGTTTATGATCAAACACCCAACATACATTATTATTTTTCTAACAACAAGAATCATTCTTGATTCACTGGAAGATTTTGTCCTTGGACGAAATGAAGTTTTCCTGGCTTACTTGAACTTGGTTGACCTAAGGTAATTACATGAGAGGCTCTGTTGCAATACAGGCTGACATGTTTTCTGGTCTATTAGAAAAGACCTTGAATCAAAGTTACTCTCCTTTCGAACCAGGTTAAACTTATCTCTCAGCCGAGCTGCCCACACATACCTCGCTGACCGGATACACTAAATGAAATAGAAAAGAAAGAACTTGCTTTTATCGACCTAGGATGTGTATATACTTGTCTTTTAACAAAGTCATTGAGTACATTCTTTTTCTCGTCATCCTTCACGTGTGCTGAGAACGATTTTTAGTCCTGATAAAGTATGATCTTAACCACGACTCTCAGAATTCGATCTCTACCCCTAATTTCGTTGAAAATCTTATAAAGCCTCTTGAACTGTCAATATACCGGTATTTATGTATTCATTTCATGTAAGAAAGGTCAGTAGAAACAGTGAAGTCCTACATTCGAATGGTTTAATCACATAAAACTTCATTTATGAATTTATGGACTCTACATCTATACTACTGTCATCGTATGCACTTTTACTTGGAACAGCCACGTAATGCAATGTAATATGCAGAGATCAATAATTCATAGAAGGAAAATTCCATTTAGGAAAAACACGCACCATTTTCAAGATTTAACTCTCGCGAGATTCTTGTTTATCGGAGATCGATAGTCATTTTCCTTCTTCTGTCCATCTTTTCCGATTCAGATGGTGAGAAAACGTCCGCTGTCGTAATGTAAGAGATGACGCGACTTTTAGTCAAAAATACTTTTGTGTGTGTGTCTTTACTGATATCAGCATTTCACCTTCATTCTTTTCATCTTTCACTCTTCATATTTTGTGGGCGTTTCCTTCAGGCGTGACAGAATCCTTTTCAGGATCAACATTCTCTTTGTTAGTTAGTGAAGGAAATCTAACTGCCAAGGGTTACCTCTTCACGCAGTCATTTTAGATGAGTGAAAGAGATTGGTATTATATTACGTCAATATGCTTGCCTCCTTTAGGGACTGGAATTGGAATATAATATTTAATCCAAAGGCCAAGCACTGGGACCTATGAGGTCACTCAGCGCTGAAAGGGAAACTGAGAATAAGAGGGTTTAAAAGGTGTAACAGGGGGAAAACCTTGCAGTTGCACCACTAAACAATTGTTAAGGAGAGGCGGAAAGTTAGATGGAAGAACAAGAATATGAACGATCGTAAAGTAAAAAGGAATGAAAGGTTGCAGGAAGGAGCCTAAGTGACGCTGCAAAGAAACCTATGTAATGCCTACAGTACACCGTGTGAGGTGGACTCTAGTTCACAATGTAAACATTCTGCTAGGCGCAAAAAGCTTTCTCGTGTTCTATGTCACCGGGAGAGATGGTTCTTGGATTGTCATTCGTCTAAGGAGCAAATTTCATGTAAACTGAGTAAAAAAAGTTTCGTGCTTTTCCATTTCAAACCTTTATTTTATTTGTTTTACATATTATGCAGGTTTGTATGGCTGCCATATCTAATAATCTTATTTAAATTTTTTTTCGCTCTCCCCTTATCTTCTGTCTCCTGCTGGGATATATCTAGCATTTTATTAACTTTAACAACAGCAACAAGTACATGGATTTTAATTTTTACAAATAGTTTCAGCGTTAACATACATTAATAAGAGACTAGATACAACACTATGGGGGGGAAAGAAATATAAAAGAAAACAAACAAAACTGTCAATTTGAGACTGACAGAGAATATCTCAAAAGTTTATTTTGAGCACAGATTATAATCCACAGATATCAAATTCTTGAAAAAGGGAAATAATGTTTCCGGTTTTTATTCATCCTGCTAAATAAATGATACCATAACGTTTGTTTACATATATATTAGATATTTAGAACACTTCATAATGAAAAAGTTTAGGCACAGAGAGTCCAGGCGTTAAATAACGAAATAAATTACCACATTTTAGACGGTCGAGGGGAAGATAATGTCTACAATAATATTTCTCCTTTATGGCATAAAAGTGGCTCTTATGGGCGAATAAGGGAAACACTTATGATGTTCTCAGGAAAAGTAGTATCGCGATGAAATGGAAGTACATTTTTTATAAGGCCGATAATCCCGACTTTGGTCACGTGATTAGGGCTACTATTTTATTTATGTTTTCAGTCCTTATTTTTTAGCTGCCTTTTAGTTACTTTTCTTTGATTTTTCTTGGTATCGTTTTGCCTTTCAGCAACTATCTTTATCGATACCAGAGAGAGAGAGAGAGAGAGAGAGAGAGAGAGAGAGAGTTAGAACACTAATTAGAATGCTTTCATGAGTAACTTGATTTCTTTTTAATGTTCTTTAATCACTTGTTACATTTTTAGACTATAAAACCAAGATAATTCTTTTTATTTAAGATTTGATTTATCCAGTTAAGGTTTCGGAATCTATATCTGTTAACTACAAATTTAACGATGGATCAGCATCGTTCGAAACAAAAACATTAATTTTTATCTTATTTTCAGAAAAAATTATACACGACTCAAAACAAGTAAAAATGGGCCGAAGTTTCTTCGGCGCAATCGATTTTTCTGTGCAGCATATAATGCTGTGATTAGCTACGGCCCATTACATTTTGAACCACGGCCTGGTGGCATGTTTTAGCGTTACCAGACGCACGATCATGGCTAACCTTAACCTTTTGAAGTAAAACTACCGAGGCTGAGGGCTGCAATTTGGCATGTCTGATGATTGGAGGGTGGATGATCAACATACAAATTTGCAGCAGCCTCTTTCAGTAATTTTTAAGACCTGAGGGCGGACAGAAAAAAAGTGTGGACGGACAGACAAAGTTCATCTCAATAGTTTCCTTTTACAGAAAACTAAAGCAGTAATCTTTGTGTAACAGAAACGACAGAAGGGGTAAAATTATTCTCGAGACCAAAAGTTTGAATCATGAGGTATATCCTGGAGACTGTAGCATTACATTAATACTTTTAGAACTAATTCAAAGAATGAGTTTCAGATTCAGGACTAATTTCATTAGATGAAGTCCAGATTCCAGTTTTATCAGTATGAATTGACCTAAACCCTCTGCCTGGGAATGAAACAGGGTTTTTGAAGTAGTATTTTATGGGAGTTTTACGTTTTTATTAAGATCCACCTAAGGTGTATATGAAATTTTGCTTTTAGCTCATTCTTTTATAGTCTTTTGGAACTTTACAAATTTTTATCTTCTTTTTGTGATACCTCTCTTGTACTTGTCTATTTTTCAGAGAAAGAATAGAGAGAGAGAGAGAGAGGCATCTGGTTTAATTTTGCTAAGTTCATTTCACATTTCTTCTAAAAAAAATCACAGTCTCGAACTGAAACATAATACTTAAATATTGTTCACATTTTACTCATTTTTGTCATCCAAAACTTAAGGTCTTATAAGCATGGTTCTTCAAAAACTTACTAGTTCACGTAGAACAGAAAGTCCATATGGATTCTTTTTCTATGGAAGCCTTTAAAGAGACGGAAAAATGTTTCAAATTTATTTCACACTATGTATATATAATAATTGCATACACATGCAAATGTCACAATGTCATACACATGCAAGAGAACTCTCAACCCACACATAGCCTCCGAAGATTTTTAGATACGCACACAGACACATGCATAATATATATATATATATATATATATATATATATATATATATATATATATATATATATATATATATATATATATATATATATATATACATATATATATACATATATATATATATATATATATATATATATACATGATACATACTGATACACATACATATATAAATGTAGTTATTATTGATTAGATGAAAAATTATAACTTTAACAATGATGTCCCCTGCAGGTGTTTGACGATAGTTATGATGATAAAATAAGGAAAATAAGAATTAGTGAGGAGAAATAAAAGATTGGACTCAGGTGCACTTCTCATAGGCTGACCTTTCGGGGACAACACACAATCACGTGGAACAAAACAAATTTCTGACTCACATCAGGGTCGAACTCCAGGTCTTTCAATTGAAAGACAAGACCGCTGCCAACCAAGCCACACAAATCATAAAAGAAGTTGGAACCTATGTACCACTGTACCCAAGGCTTTACCTGGGCAGGCTAACTGCTTGCTTAGCTACCAGCGTGTTTTCCCAACTTCCTGACCCAACTGACAGCATTTTATTCGAATTATCCTGTCTGGAGTGAACATGATGGAAATAATGGGTCATACAATCACGTGTGCAAGGATATAAATTTCAGACTCGATCAGGATCGAACCTGCCAAATTTCAATTTAAAAGACAGTGGTGCCAAGCCCGACACTCTTTTATGACTTGTGGCTCGGTTGGCAGCGGTCTTGTCTTTCAATTAAAGACCTGGGTTCGATCCTGATGTGAGTCAGAAATTTGTTTTGTTCCACACGTGATTGTGTGTTGTCCCCAGAAAAGGTCAGCCTATGAGAAGTGCACCTGAGTCCAATCTTTATTTTCTCTCTGCTCTTCTTATTGTCCTTATTTTCTTCATCATCATAACTATCGTCAAACACCTACGGGGACGTATTATTAAAAGTTACAATTTTTTAATCTAATAATAATAACTACATTACACTTGCGTTCAGTTAACCCGAATCATCGCGAGTATTACAGTAATAATTAAGTGATAAGTAGAAAAATCTTTTGCGATGCCATATTATTGATGCCTGAAAAGCAGAGGGGAGTTGTCATAAGTCATATAATATACGTGTAACCTTGTTGCATAAAAAATATCAGGAATAATCCGTTGTTTTTTATCGCTTTTCGAATAATAGTATCCTCCTTGACATTATACAGAACAAACTGAGTACCCATGTCTTAAATTCAGCTTTGTACAGTGGTCATTTGCATATCAAAGTCCAAATCCCTGTTTTCCTTTTTTTAAATGCGAAAGTTTTCCTAATTTAATGATAAAAAGTTTTGTCGGCTTATTCAGAAGGAAGCGTCGTTTTCCGTGCTTCAAGATTATTCTTATTCCTTTCAAGTTTGTATACAAAATTATCTGAATTCCTTGAATTTTACTTGAAAACTTGGAAAACTGTATTATGTACTGACAACATACACTGGATGAACTACACACAAACACACACACGCACACATCTTTTGGCCTGTCTGTACATGGAACACTTTGAAAATTAAATTTTGACTTCTGATAAACAAGAGGGCGTGATTTGGATGTAATATGTTAATGACACTGTCACGTTCTCGTATAGCCGCTTTGACATTTTTACCGTTTTTTTTCCTACAGTTAACTAGTTCTCAGCACCAAGTTAAAGTTTAAATAAGGACAAGATGGAACACTAACCTTCTTATGTAAATTGTTAATAAATTTTTGTCACTTATACATCGTGAGCTTTTTATATTTACAAATATCAAGTCATAAATATCGTTTAATATCGAATTCAGCTTTCGATGGGAATAACGCACACCAAAATGGAATCATAATTGATGATCCTACTTGGGCTTTTAGTTTAATTAAAATAGTAAACTGTCGACTCTGGCCACTCGGCAGAACTCAACAGTAGATGAATATTTGTAATGGCATAACTCCAATAAAACGACAATAGAATTAGTTTTACTCGTGAAATATAAATAAGGAATAACATTTATATGTCAAATAAGAACATTTTTGCGGAAATATTTACACATAGACTACTAATAAACCATTGTAAGGTTTATATCTTCGTGAACGAAAACTAAATGATAGAGGATGAGTGAAAACTGACACAGTTTCACGTATTTATGGAATAATATTTCGAGTCTCTTGCTGATGATCACCCGAGGATACTATTATATATCCCGATTAAAAGCATTGATTGTATACCAAAAACAACGTTTTATGATAATTATTACTGCATGATTGCTGTGTACAGCAGAGCCCCTGAGACTTGTAATTGCAGTGTAATTATTGCAAATATGATTCCTTC
>NC_089744.1:71347535-71380941 GCF_040412425.1 Macrobrachium rosenbergii | reverse complement strand
AATCCTCCCGGCCAAGAATTTGATAACCAAGTAAAACAAATAATCTAAATTTCGAATAATTGTGTTTTATCTTGACTTTAATTTTAACCTTTTTCATGTAACAAATCCCTATACATTTTTTTCGGTTTAAATCAATGTTAATTTAGCTCTAGGAAAAATGAAATAATTTATAACAGTTACTTATGAGGTTAAAAGTAGTCCACGATGGCAACAAAACTGTAATATATCAGCATTCCTTACACGAAATAAGTAGGCATTTTGACCCCACTTATAATAAAATTTAAAAGAAAATACTTGAAAGATCCATATTGACGATAAGTACTTAGCCATTATGAGCAACTTAAGACAATGAGTAGTGTATAATTATAATGATAGGATGAGCTGGAAGCGCTACATAAAAATAAAATTTAAAAACAAAGTTGACATTTGTATTTATGATGTCGACGTGAGTTTCTTAAGGCCTCGGGAATTCCTTGAGGTTCAGAGTCATTACCCAAATAAATACGACATAAAGCACCTCGTGTTCATATGGAATCTCTTGCTATGTTTATTCCAGATGTGGTTCAAAGGATCAAATTAGGCTTGGGTTAAAATCTATTTTTTCCAGGGAGAAATTAGAATAAAATTGTTTTTCTGCATATGCGTTCTTTTACGTTTATAATAATGACAGTAAACTTCTTTTGATTATTTATATATATATATATATATATATATATATATATATATATATATATATATATATATATATATATATATATATATATATATATATATATATATATATATATATATATATATATATATATATATATATATATACATACATATATATATATATATATATATATATATATATATATATATATATATATATATATATATATATTATATATAGAACAGAATCATTTATAGGGTCATCTTTTATTGCTTTATCTATCAAGAACAGAATCATAAAGTCTCTAAGATGTCTTTTGCGGCTCATTCCCTTGGTCAATAAATTCCTTTACACTCTCCTTTGACGACTTTCTCACTGAACCTATTCAGCAAAAGGAATTAAACAAAGGCCTACTGGAATTAAACACTAATATACAAAACTAGATTTATTTATAATTTAACCCTATGATTCAGCAAATTATATATGAAATGGAAAATCCAACTATAGATGGAAATCATTACTTTCGAAATGCTATGTAATTTAATATTCAGATTACTAATTCGAAACCAGCTATATAATAGTGACTCTATCTGGTCACCGAATAAAGTAATATAAGGGTCATAATTATTTATTATACAATAATGAATTAACAAAGAAAAGATTAAATCAGCATTAAAGATTATAGTCAAGTAAATAGTCTAATCAAGATTTATATATTCCCAGAGACGAAACTAGAATTTTATTGAAAGAAACATATCATATATTAAAACCTGAAATGGTCTTAAATGTCATTGCTATTCAAAACAAGATAAATGCAAATTGAAGACACAGAACAGGAAAATTCATATGGGAGACATTTATTCAAACAAATAGTCTTTCCAAAAACAATGTCTGTGATATAATAAAAGAGATAAATGTTCATGAGTAATAGTAGTCAAATCAGACAAATAAAATAGATTTTCCAGTGGCAATTTTCCAACACTTCACCACTAATTCAAAACAGGACCAGTTCCAGGAAGTCCCTGCAAGATCCCTTTTTATCCTTAACTGCCGGTTTCATAAAGATTGAAACACACAAAGCCATTATCGCTCTTCGCTTAGTTAATAATCAACGTTTCAAATTTTTCAGAAATTTGCATACCGACTCGGTCGGTTGTTCATGCTGTCCATGGCCAAAACATTTAAACATGATCAAATTTTGACTGATTTTCAGCAAACTTCCAATGTCAACACTTTGGCATCTCGCAGCGTTTCATCACACTATGACAGAATAGCACATAATTCTAAAGTCAAACAAGCCTTAATATATATATATATATATATATATATATATATATATATATATATATATATATAATATATATTATATATATATATATACTATATATATAATATATATATATATATATATATATATATATAAGTTTTATCGTTTATTCAGACAAGTATTGTCAGGAAGCAAATCCGTAACTTGTGGCTCCATGAATCCGTTTTTCACTGATGAAGAATGGCCACTTTAGGACCTATTTTCACTGTGTTTGGCCATTTTTTTAATCATTTTTTGACAGATTTTGAAAATAAAAACTAGATTTGCAGAACTACGAACAAATTCTTTGGAAGCTTGAAGTTCAAGTGAGTGTCCCCTGTTTGCCTGTTCCGTATGAAGAGGTTTAATCTTCTGAATAATTGATTGATTTGTGGCTATTAAAAATGGCGTCACAATATCTTCTGAATAATAATAATAATAATAATAATAATAATAATAATAATAATAATAATAATAATAATAATAATCTGAAATGATAAATTACCTAGTGACATCCTATTTTAAAAAGAGTCAGATTATTATTATTATTATTTATTATTATTATTATTATTATTATTATTATTATTATTATTATTATTATTCAGAAGATGAACCCTATTCATAGGGAACAAGCCCGCAGGGGCCATTGATTTGAAATTCTAGCTTACAAAGAATATGATGTTCTCTCGAATATGATATAATCGAATTGTCAATTTTTTTGTGTTTTTGCCAACCTACTCGATAGGATATACATAGATTAATGCAATAATAAAAATATGTAAATATATACTTGGTATAAGCATCTATAGAACTGTATAAAGGAAAAAAATATTTTAATTCGAGAAATGGAGAGAAAATCATTAAAGGAAAGGCTCTAACGAGCTTCTTTGCAGGATGTAAAATGATTAGCCTAATTATTACCCTTCATATGACCTAAATGGAACCAATTAACGGTAAGTGTCTTCCGTTATTAATATTCATTAAAGCAAATCCACCATAATAAGTCTTATCAACATTATGACTCATCTTTCCAACGATAATCATGTATCTCACTATAATTACGCTTGAAACCTAATTATGAACTGCCGAAGTTGGTTAAGCATTACACTTCGTCACTTTGGGAAGGGTATTATTACATTCTGATAAAATGTAAAATGAAGACACGCGCTCTCATTCTTTGTACACACACACACACACACACACACACACACACACACACACATATATATATATATATATATATATATATATATATATATATATATATATATATATATATATATATATATATATATATATTCCTATTACATTCAGCTTCTGTACTGGGAATCGAAGTAAACCTAACTAGATATCCATACCAGTTTGTTACATTTGCACATGGTATTTTTATCTTTTCCAATAATAAACCAAAAATACTAAGTAAAAATTAAACTCACTTTATATTGGGAGTGACTTACATCTCACTAGAATTATACATTATAAGTCCTTCAGTACGTCAGTTATCAAGAGAGCAATAGGGAGATTACGACTCTGTTGTACATATTCTCTTCGAATTCAGGTTCTGAAAACCAGGACACTACAGTTCCTTGTAATCTCATATCAGAAAGATATTCCACCAGACCGTGATCCCAGAGGGCGGGCTAGCGTTCTGGTAAGTATTAGCAGATACAGACTACTTTATACGACAAATTAGTCTCAAGTTCATCTTTATCTCCTAAGGGAAAAGAATAACAGAGGTCGTGGTTGGGTCGAACCGTTTTATAAGCTTACGTGATCTGACATTTAGTTTCCATAAAATATAACATTCTGAGAAGATCCTGGTGAAATTTCGATTCCTTATTGATTTCGCTATTGTGTGTCCATCTGCTTTATTTCGTCTTCGTAAAATTCTCTCTCTCTCTCTCTCTCTCTCTCTCTCTCTCTCTCTCTCTCTCTTCTGTTGGTGGCCATGTACATAGCTCCTAATAGTTTTCCATATGGAGACTGATTTTTCAACAGGCGTTTTATTCCAGTTGTTGGTGCTAGAGTGTGTAAAAGTCTAAATATGTGTGAGGGTGTGTGTGCGTGGGAATGTGTGTACTGAGTATGTGTGTGTAATGTGAGTGTCTGTGCATATGGCTTCACTGTCAGTTAAAGTGTCACAGTTATAAATTTTCTTAAATTTGATTTGTTTTTTTTATTCATCAGCTGTGGTTTAACTTCTTGCCTAGATTTAAACTGACACTGCATGTTTTTTTTAAATGTCATCAGTTCAAGGGACATATGAAGAACATTTCTATGTAAATTGACTTTAATTGAATAAAATGCCAACATGACAGAAATGAAGATCTTTAGAGATTATACATGCATATACAGGCAAGCCCACACTATTACACACACACACACACATTAAACACACACATACATACACACATACATATATGAATAGACATATATATATATATATATATATATATATATATATATATATATATATATATATATATATATATATATATATATATATATATATATAACTAGTAGAATTACCTAATCATATTGTGTTCATACATTGTAGAATAAAGAGAATTGAAACCCATCTGAGAGAGAGAGAGAGAGAGAGAGAGAGAGAGAGAGAGAGAGAGAGAGAGAGAGAGAGAGAGAATTAGTATAGCAGAGCACCCAGAGGGTTTGATCACTTAAATTAGAGAAAACAGTCCCGTAGTTTAGATGCAAACGGCCCGAAAAGCTGATAAAATTGCTCGCTGGCGTGTCCGGAATCCTCACATGGGAACTGTGGGGAATAAAAAGCCTATTGCTTAGCAGATGGTCGGAGGAGTGCCCACAGTTTGATGACTTGGAGGTTTTGTGAACAGCGGAAATATATTGTTTCTGGGTTTTGCACAACGAAGAAACTTTGGGAAATAGCTTCAAATGCCTCATGATGAAAAGGAATTCAATTGAACGAAGTCGATAGAAGGTCGAGGAAAAAAGATTCCTAGTGTGGATTTGTAAATCTCAAAAATATATATAAATATATATTAATCATATATATATATATATATATATATATATATATATATATATATATATATATATATATATATATATATATATATATATATATATATATATATATATATATATATATATAAATAGATAGATAGATAGATAGATAGATAGATAGATAGATAGTAAACTTTTTTCTCATATATTTGTTTATAATGTCTTATAGTCTAGAAATTATTTTTTTACCACTTCAGTCCGCGAACCAGGAATTAATTCCAATACAAAGAGGAGCAAAATAAGCATGTTGTGAGAATAACGACTGTACCTCCTCATTCCAGTCCGTGATTTGTCCCTTGCATCAAATAAATTACAGTCAGTAATTCATGCTGGAGGATTGCATGTGGCTTAGCTCCCTCATCTTAGATGCGAAGAGGATAGCTGATCAGTAGCAGAGTTTATGATCAAACACCCAACGTACATTATTATTTTTCTAACAACAAGAATCATTCTTGATCCACTGGAAGATTTTGTCCTTGGACGAAATCAAGTTTTCCTGGCTTACTTGAACTTGGTTGACCTAAGGTAATTACATGAGAGGCTCCGTTGCAATACAGGCTGACATGTTTCTGGTCTATTAGAAAAAGACCTTGAATCAAAGTTACTCTCCTTTCGAACCAGGTTAAACTTATCTCTCAGCCGAGCTGCCCGCACACATACCTCGGTGACCGGATACACTAAATGAAATAGAAAAGAACTCTCAAAGTATGTGTACTTGCTTTTATCGACTTTAGGATCTTGCATATACACAAATGTGTGCTTTAACAAAGTCATTGAGGACATTTCTTTTCATCGTCATCCTTCACGTGTGTTGAGAACGATTTTTAGTCCTGATAAGTATGATCTTAACCACGACTCTCAGAATTCGATCTCTACCCCTAATTGATCGTCTAATCATAGAAAATCTTATTTTAAAGCCTCTTGAACTGTCAATATACCGTATAGCAGTTATGTATTCATTTCATGTAGTGACAAGGTATTCAGTATTAAGAAATCAAGAAACAGTGAAGTCCTACATTCGAATGTGTTTTATTCACATAAAACTTCATTTATGAATTTATGGACTCCTACATCTATACAACTGTCATCGTATGCACTTTTTACTTGGAACAGCCACGTAATGTAATATGCAGAGACCAATAATTCATAGAAGGAAAATTCCATTTAGGAAAACACGCACCATTTTCAAGATTTAACTCTCGCGAGATTCTTGTTTATCGGAGATCGATATAATTTTCCCTTCCTCCATCTTTTCCGATTCAGATGGTGAGAAAACGTCTGCTGTCGTAATGTAAGAGATGACGCGACTTTTAGTCAAAATACTTTTTTTGTGTGTCTTTACTGGTATCAGCATTTCACTCTTCACATTCTTTCATCTTTTCACTCTTCATATTTTGTGGGCGTTTCCTTCAGGCGTGACAGAATCCTTTTCAGGATCAGCATTCTCTTTGTTAGTTAGTGAAGGAAATCTAACTGCCAAGGGTTACCTCTTCACGCAGTCATTTTAGATGAGTGAAAGAGAGTGGTATTATATTACGTCAATATGCTTGCCTCCTTTAGGGATTGGAATTTTGGAATATAATATTTAGTCCAAAGGCCAAGCGCTGGGACCTATAAGGTCACTCAGCCCTGAAAGGGAAACTGAGAGTAAAAGGGTAGGTGTAACAGGGGAAAACCTTGCAGTTAAGAAGGGGTGGAAAGTAAGATGGAAGAATAAGAATATGAACGATCGTAAAGTAAAGGGAACGAAAGGAGTTGCAGTAAGGGACCTAAGTGACCCTGCAAAGAAACCTATGTAATGCCTACAGTGCACCGCGTGAGGTGGACTTTAGTTCACAATGTAAACATTCTACTAGGTGCAAAAAGCTTTCCCGTGTTCTATGTCACCGGTAGAGATGGTTCTTGGATTGTCATTCGTCTAAGGAGCAAATGTCATGAAAACTGAAGAAACAAGTTTCGTGCTTTTCCATTTTGAACCTTTGTTTTATTTGTTTTACATATTATGCAGATTTGTATGAATGCCATATCCAAAATTCTTATTAAAAATTTTTTTCGCTCTCCCTTTATCTTCTGTCTCCTGCTAGGATATAGCTAGCATTTTATTAACCTTAACAATAGCAACAACTACATGGATTATAATTTTAACAAATACTTTCAGCGTTAACTTACATTAGTAAAAGACTAGATACAACACTATGGGAGATAGAATATAGAAGAAAACAAACAGAATTGTCTATTCGAGACTGACAGAGAATATCTCCAAAATTTTATTTTTGAGTACATGATTTATAATCCGCAGATATTAAATTCTTGAAAAAGAATGATAATGTTTTATTCATTGTGCTAAATAAATGTTACCATAGCGTTTGTTTCCATATATTAGACATTTAGAACACTCCATAATGAAAAAGTTTAGGTACTGAGAGTCCAGGCGCTAAATAACGAAATAGATTACCACATTTTAGAGGGTCGAGGGGAAGATAATGTCTACAATAATAATATTTCTCCTTTATGGCTAAAAGTGGCTCCTATGGACGAATAAGGGAAACACTTATGTTGTTCTCAGGAAAAATAGTATCGCGATGAAATGGAAGTATATTTTTTATAAGGCCGATAATCCCGACTTTGGTCACGTGATTAGGGTTATTATCTTATTTATATTTTCAGTCTTTATTTTTTAGCTGCCTTTTAGTTGCTTTTTTTTTTTTTTTTTTTTTGCTGATGCCGGGGAGAGAGAGAGAGAGAGAGAGAGAGAGAGAGAGAGAGAGAGAGAGAGAGTTAAGAAAGTAATTAGAATGCTGTCATAGCAACGCTTTGACTTTTCTTTTTTAATGTTCTTTAATCACTTTTTGATTACTATAAAAACCAAGTTCTTTTATTTAAGATTTGATTTTCAGTTAAGGTTTCGGAATCTATATCTAATTACAAAAACGACTGATCAGCATCGCGTTGAAAAAACATTAATTTTTATCTTATTTTTCATCGCGACTCAAAATCCGAAAAGTTTCTTGCGCAATCGATTACAGCAATACATGCTTCTGAGCTGCGGCCCATTAAACTTTTTTTGTGTCCTAGCGTTAAATGCAATCATGGCTAGTAACCAATGAGATAAATTCTTATCATGTAATTGCGCAGCTGGTGTGCTACATTAATCAACTTTCAATACCTAATCTTAATATAATAAATGAATTTTTTCAAGTCAGTATCTATTTCATTCTATACTTTTTTTATTTTAATTAACGCAGCATATGTTATTCAGAAATTGTATCATCATTATATTGAAACAAACACGACTTCCGATAATTGAAAGAAAATTACACAAAATCATCAAATAGAATAAATGATTCTTTTATAGTCATTTCCATAAAATCTTCTTTTTTGAAATCTTCTTGAGGTCAAAAGAAGAGTGATAACCTAAGATCACACGTCTTATAATTAGGAATATACTATAAATATTGTTCTCATTTTTAGGTATTTTTATCATCCAAAAACTTAAGGTCTTGGAGTAGCTGGTTCTTCGAAAACTTTTACAAGTCACGTAGAGCAGCAAAGTCCATATGGATTCTTTTCTACATGGAAGCCTTTAAAAGAGAAGGAAAAATATTCAAATTTATTTCATTATGTTATATATGTACTATACACAGCATAATGCTATACACATGCAAATGTCCCAACCCAGTTTTGAAAGTTTCTACGTACAGAAAGGAGAGAGAACTCATATAAACTAGGCCACGCTACACAACCTCCCGAAGATTTTGGAAACACGGACATAGACACACACACACAATGTGTGTATATATATATATATATATATATATATATATATATATATATATATATATATATATATATATATATATATATATATATATATACATATATATATATATATACATATATTACTAACACATGTAAGGATTATTAGATGAAAACATTATAGGGTTTAATAATAGACGATACAAGAAAATAAGGAAAATAAGGAAGAAAGAGAAATAAAGATTGACAAGTCACTTCTCATAGGCTGACTTTAAAACAACATACACAATCTTGGTTGGAACAAAAACAAATTTTGACTCTACATCAGGGTTGAAAACCCCTGAGGTCTTTCATGTGAAAAGACAATTTATAGGCTTCCAACCAACCACGTGATTAAAAAGAAGTTGGAATTATTTCTACCACTATTACTCAGAGGCTTTATAATTCGAATTAAATGCTTGCATACCAATTGGGTCACTGCTGAGTCAATTGGCATTTTATTGGGAAAATCCGCTGGAACATGATGAAATAATCAGTTAGCCTGCCCAGGTGAAAAGATATAAATTTTCTGGTACAGTGGTACTTAGGTTCCAACTTCTTTTATGACTTGTGTGGCTTGGTTGGCAGCGGCCTTGTCTTTCAATTGAAAGACCTGGGTTCGATCCTGATGTGAGTCAGAAATATGTTTTTGTTCCACACGTGATTGTGTGTTGTCCCCGAAAGGTCAGCCTATGAGAAGTGCACCTGAGTCCAATCTTTATTTCTCCTCCGCTCTTCCTTATTTTCCGTATTTTCTTCATCATAACTATTGTCAAACACCTAGGGGGACGTATTATTAAAATTATAATTTTTAATCTAATAATAATAACTACATTACACTTGCGTTCAGTTAACCCGAATCTTCGCGAATATTACAGTAATTAAGTGATAAGCAGAGAAAATCTTTTGCGATGTCATAATTATTGATTCCTGAAAAGCAGAGGTGTTGTCATAAGTTATATAATATAGCCTTATTGCATTTAAAAAATATCATCAATAATTCCGTTGTTTTTTATCGCTTTTCGAATAATAATATCCTCCATGACATTATACAGAACAAACTGAGTACCCATGTCTTAAATTCAGCTTTGTACAGTGGTCATTTGCATATCAAAGTCCAAATCCCTCTTTTCCTTTTTTGAATGCGAAAGTTTTCCTAATTTAATGATAAAAAGTTTTGTCAGCTTATTCAGAAGTAGGCGTCGTTTTCCGTGCTTCAAGATTATTCTCATTCCTTCCAAGTTTGTATACAAAATTATCTTAATTCCTTGAATTTTACTTGAAAACTTGGAAAACTGTATTATGTACTGACAACATACACTGGATGAACTACACACAACACACACACACACGCCTGTCTCTACATGGAACACTTTGAAAATGAAATTTTGACTTCTGATAAACACGAGGGCGTGATTTGGATGCAATATGTCGATGACACTGTCACGTTCTCGTATCTTTGACATTTTTACCGTTTTTTGTCCCTACAGTTAGCTAGTTCTCAGTATCAAGTTAAAGTCTAAATAAGAACAAGATGGAACACTAACCTTTTTATGTAAATTGTTAATAAATTTTTGTCACTTATACATCGTGAGCTTTTTATATTTACAAATATCAAGTCATAAATATCGTTTAATATCGAATTCAACTTTCGATGGGAATAACAAACACCAAAAGGGAATCATAATTGATGATCCTGCTTGGGCTTTTAGTTTAATTAAAACGGTAAACTGTCGACTCTGGCCACTCGGCAGAACTCAACAGTAGATGAATATTTATAAAATGGCATAACTATTCAATAAAACGACTATAGAATTAGTTTTGCTCGTGAAATATAAATAAGGAATAACATTTATATGTCAAATAAGAACATTTTTGTGGAAATATTTACACATAGATTACTAATAAATCATTGTAAGGTTTATATCTTCGTGAACGAAAACTAAATAATAGAGGATGAGTGAAAACTGACACAGTTTCACGTATTTATTTATGGAATAATATTTCGAGTCTCTTGCTGATGATCACCCGAGGATACTATTATATATCCCGATTAAAAGCATTGATTGAATACCAAACAACGTTTTATGATAATTATTACCATGAATGCTGTGTACAGCAGATCCCCTGGGGACTTGTAATTGCAGTGTAATTATTGCAAATATGAATCCTTCAATTATCTATGAACTGGTTGCTGATACACAATGAATACCTATTGCTAATAGAAAATTGTCACTATAGAACGTAAATATTTAATGAGGTTATTATTTTTCAATAAAACAAAAACGAAATTATCATCAATTTTCTTTTCTATATTAACAGTTATACAGATTACCACTCTCTTTTCAGAGTTCAAAAATGATTTTTATATAAAAATCATACTAGTCTTGAGAAAGTTTATCGAGCGTGTAGCAATAGCTTTGAAATTCAGGTCTTTGTATTATCGAAATATTGGATATCTTGAGCTGCATGTTAAATAATATACAAGTTTTCCTTATAATGTCAGAATTTTACACGACAGGTAATTACAGAACGTTTTATAGTAAAGTATCCCAAGTTAATCCTGATCTAAATTTGCCTGTACTCTAAACATAATGTTTGCATTATTTCATGACGCTGAGTTAGGTAGCTATTGTGTGTTTAACAGATTTTTTATTTGTATGCAGTTTTAGAAGTTCACAGAATTTATGATTAGCTGACTTATTTCATTCTGATAATATCTGAGTTATGTTTCTGATATCTTGATGTTAAGTCTTTGTATTGGATATAAAAACCAACCATCCCCCCAGATTATTAAATTTTAAAAACAACATATCTGACTTTTATGAACTCTGTTCCTTGTCGTAATCTGGAAGTGATTTTAAACTAACAGTTAACGCATAATGTGAAAGCCGTCACATTTTTAGTGCTTCGTATGTTCTTAAAATTACTCTATGTTATTCAGTTACTCCTGGATAATCGCTCACATACGACACATAATATATATATGTATATATATATATATATATATATATATATATATATATATATATATATATATATATATATATATATATATGTATTACAGTATATATATATATATATATATATATATATATATATATATATATATATATATATATATATATACATATATATAAAGACAAAATCCACGAAGGAGAGAAACGCTGTTTTTATATATTATCATCACGTTCCATATTTTTTGTGATTCAGTTATACTTATACATATATATATATATATAAATATATATATATATAGTATATATACATGTATATATATACATACATATATATATATAAAGACAAAATATGTATATATATACATATGTATGTTATACATATATATATAAACATATATATATATATATATATATATATATATATATATATATATATATATATATATATATATATATATATATATATATATATATATATATATATAATATGATATATGTCTTCAAGATATATATTAGAAGATCTTCAAGATGACAAAGATCAAAAATAATCAGATATATTACGGTTGATATATTGATGGTGTATAATTCATAAATATGAGTTACAATAGCGCTACTAATGTTGTTTATCTCGTATCATTGTATAATAAGATTTGAATGAAGGAATCATCTTTTCCTTTGTAATCTGGAATGCATTGCTCTTTGCATAGTTCGTAATTATCATGACTTCATCGCCGTCACTGCCTTTGATTTATAAAACGAAATATATCAACACATAAGCTCAGAAACTAGCATTTGTCTCAGCATTTGTCTAAATTGTTTGAAGGCGGAAGCTGTTCAGAGTCATCTGCTAAAAGTAATAACTTGTGAAGAGCTGCTCTAATGCTTTTAAAAGGAAAGGAAGCGCCTGGAAGTTTCAAGAAAATATTATTATCTTCCGGATAAAGCTAATAATATTAACTAACAGTAACGTAAATATAATACATAGTGTCGTGAATTTAATTATGTTAATTTCAGTTACTCTGAATACAATTAACCTGGATTTTTTTCAATACTGCACCTAAGCTTTAATCCTCTCCAAGATTTATTCGGCATTTCATGGCATCTTTTCAAAAGGGACTGAAAGGCGACTGAACACCAAGAACTATATTATAACTTGCCAAAAGTATGGCAACACGTTTAAACTTGTGAAATGCTAAAGAGTTGTAGATGTTTGGGAAAGAAAATACAATAGTAAGAATTTTATTTGCGATAATGTTCCACCCTATAGAATCCGTCTGTTTTCATGTTTGCTTTCCCAGCCCTTTGTCTTATTTAATGAACTTGAGGGAGATAGAGATTTAAACTTGGGAGACAGAGAAGTTCATACGGACTTATCCAGTAGTTTGTGTTACTGGCATTCTATTTTATAGTTTCCCTCATACATATAACAGATATAATCAGCTATACAGACCAATAACTAGGTTTCTGTAGTCTATAAAAAATGACGAAAGCTCATAGTTACATTTCCAGGAAACATCATCATACATATTCAACATGTCGAAAAGTTTCTGCACAAAATAAATCTTATTATGTTGCACGTGCGCCAGCAGTTTCTCCCGAGGAATATCTTCTTAGCGAGTAATTTTGTTAAATTGAAGTTCTAGATCATGTATTTGGATCTAGAATTATGGCTATTTTAGCAGAGAGAGAGAGAGAGAGAGAGAGAGAGAGAGAGAGAGAGAGAGAGAGAGAGAGAGAGATAAACTCTAAAGTATCCTAGACATCATTCAAATAGACTTATCAGTGGTCTATTGAGGTGGGGAGAGAGAGAAAGAGAGAGAGAGAGAGAGAGAGAGAGAGAGAGAGAGAGAGAGAGAGAGTGGGGAGGAGGGGAGAGAGAGAAAGAGCTACAAACTCCAAAGTATGCTAGAAATTATTCATAGAAGTTTTTCAGTGATTTGTTGTAAATGGTCTATAGTTGGCCTTATTTTTCCGTTGATATGTCAGTATCACCATTTGAAGGCGTTCCAGTATCAACCCTTGATATGCAATATACTTCCTTAACTGCAATTTACAGCGAAAGACTTACATGTAAACTAACTAAAATAACAAACGTTATTAAGTAAAGATTTTCCATTCCTGTTTCTTTATTGCAAAAGATAAAAATTCTGCTTAACGAAGAAGCCATAATGAATATGGAAGAAATTATCGGTATCACTGTATGATTTTTATTCCAACAAAGAACTCATTAATTAATTCTTCTACCCTTAAGGCAAAACCACGGAAGAAAAATGACTCTGGCGAGGTTTTCTTGTTTCCAGTAGATCACAAAAATAACTTGGAGAAAAATCTGTTCTTTCCGCTACTACTACGTTCATCTGATAATGAATGAAGTGACGTTTTCTGAAATTATGTTTACACTGAACAAACATTTCCTTGAGGCAGCATTTCCATAATGCAGTTTCTTATTGTAGACGTACTTGTCACAGGCGTTCATGTTTATCAGACTGGGTGCACTTCATGCACACTGGTCAAAGACAAGAACTCGTGACACAACCAGGATAAATTACTTTAGTGACACCTTTAATGAGACTACGAACAACAACCTGTCACCGTATCTCTCAAGGGTTTTATCTCTCCTATCTCTCATGGATTTTATCTCTCCTATCTCTCAAGGATTTTATCTCTCCTATTCTCAAGGGTTTTATCTCTCCTATCTCTCATGGATTTTATCTCTCCTATCTCTCAAGGGTTTTATCTCTCCTATCTCTCATGGGTTTTGTCTCTCCTATTTCTCATTGTTTTTATCTCTCCTATCTCTCAATTGTTTTATCTCTCTTATCTCTCATTGCTTTTGTCTCTCCTATCTCTCATGGGTTTTATCTCCCCTATCTCTCCTGGATTTTGTCTCTCCTATCTTTCGTGGGTTTTGTCTCTCCTATCTTTCAAGGGTTTTATCTCTCCTGTCTCTCATTGGTTTTGTCTCTCCTATCTCTCATGGGTTTTATCTCTCATATCTCTCCTATCTCTCAATTGTTTTATCTCTTCTATCTTTTATGGGTTTTGTCTCTCCTATCTCTCATGGGTTTTGTCTCTTCTATCTCTCAATTGTTTTATCTCTCCTATCTCTCACTGATTTTGTCTCTCCTATCTCTCATGGGTTTTGTCTCTCCCATCTCTCCTGGATTTTGTCTCTCCTACCTCTCATGGGTTTTGTCTCCTATTTCTCATGGGCTTTGTCTCTCCTATTTCTCATGGGTTTTGTCTCTCTATTTCTCATGGGCTTTGTCTCTCCTGTCTCTCAAAGGTTTTATTCCACCACTAAAACTGAGCGATTAGCTTGCTTATCTGAAGGAAGACTTAGAAAAATTGAATGCATAACTAAAATAAAAAAAAAAAAAAATTTGACTCCCACACTGCAAACCTTATTTCTATTTTGATATTCCATTTTAATTCTCCATTTAGTTCACCCCTCATCGTAATTCAAATTTTATTGTAAGGCGTTGCCAGGGCCTGTCGAGAAAGGCTATTAGTTTGAAGATATAATATAGGACATAATTTTTGTCTAAACGTCTGCTTCTGATGCCAGAAATAAGGTTTGTTTTATTTGCTGTTTGTTTTACTTGAATTGTCGCTTGAAATCTAAGGAAAATAAAATCAGTTAAGCAAACACTGATCAAGAAAGTTCATTACAATTTTATCCCCAGTATTTTTACTTCATTCACGCTATGCTACATAATTAATTTATACCTGTATAAGTTTATGTGATTTCAAATAATTCTATATACATTCCAGTAGTAGTATTAGTGCTGTAGAAGGATTAGTATCAGTGGAATTTAACTTGTATGATTTATGTATAACTTGACCCTAGGAAGTAAGACTGGATTGTGCTGTTGGAAGTAAGCGGTGATAACTTATAAAAATGACGATGATAGATATTAGTTCACATATCATAGTTAAATGGTAAACTCCTCACGCAACAGAGCGAAATTCAAGGTATTCAAGCTCAATCAAATCTAGCAATTTCCTTGACTAAAATATGTAGGTACTAAATCGAACATACTAAGCAGTAAATATACTCAGAAGGAAGATTTAAGAAAGACTATTTAAATGGAATTATAGCCAATATAGAGTAACCTAAGTGTTACTGGATTAGCCTGTAAAACTGGTCTCTAGATACGTAATTTATACTATTTATCATTAAGAGGTATATTTTCTCATTGCATTTCAGAAATACTACGGCATGATAGTGAGTTCACGAAACGGCAACTGGGCTTATCAAATTAATCAGAATCAGGTACTTATTCACGCTTGATGTTTGTATAATAATTAAGCATATAAGATAACATCGCAAAAGCATAAAATGCATTTACCAGCATATCTTATATCTTCATGATTTTTTTCCATAAATTGTTTGCTTATAGCTGATATCTAGTCTAAGATAAGTATAATGTGATTGAGTGTAACTTATAAGGAAAAATATAAATGACTGTATTTTATGTGAGATAAAAAGGGCCAAGAAATTGCAAGATTTATTTTCGTAAATAACTGAAATGCAAACGTTACATAGACTTGAAAATGATTAATGTAGAAAATATGGTGTTTTCATATAGGACTGAAAATTTTAAAATAATAAGAGCACCGCTTCGAACTGTATTTTAAGAATTTCAGTGCTTGTCAATAACTGTGATGTATTAAAATATTTATTCTGGATTTGAACTTTAGTCTATTAAAAGGCCATTTTGATTATAAATATAATACTGAGGGCCAGTGCATTTAATTTATATCAAAGAATGTATCATTCTGCCCTTTTTGAAATACTGGATATTTTGCACATCATGTAAATCTTAACGTATTATTCAGCGATTTGCTTTCGCAAATGTCGAAAAAACGGTGTCCTGAAATCTTCTTAGATTTTTATTGTTTTGTTCAAATATTACTCTATAATTTTTTTTTTCGTCGGATGAAATTTATTTGTTTTTTCTCCAGTGTTGTAAACTAAGCTCTTTTTCCCGCAAATGAGTCTTACTGTATCATCGAATCAATATATATTACAAATTAATGGACCATAATTTGTAGATTCGGCTGTTGCTAAGTGGGGTACTAATGTTTTATCATTAATTTCAGACACCGTTTTCGAATGGGTAATCAAAATTTAAGCCTTTACTCAAAATTGACATTTATAGTGATGATTCTAATAAATTTTTAAAGATTTCGATACGAAAACTTGAAAGTATATATTCTGTACAAGTATAATGTTTTTAAAAGTATTTTAAGACTAATATCTTATTATCTTCACAGAGTCAAGTATAATACATTCACAAAACAAACACACACACACACACACACACACACAAATATATATATATATATATATATATATATATATATATATATATATATATATATATATATATATATATATATATACATACAAAGACACACACACATGCACATATATATATATATATATATATATATATATATATATATATATATATATATATATATATATATATATATATATATATACATACATAAATATATGTGTGTGCGCGCGTGTGTGTGTGTGTGTGTGTGTGTGTGTAAAATACTTTTGTTATCATTCCAGATTTCAAGGTTTACATAATCAATTTTCTATTACTTAAAAACATATAGGCAAGCTGCACAACGATTCAGTAAATTAAGTGCACTAATTTGCATTTAAAACCTGATAATTCTGATTAACTGACTGATCCAAGTTTAGCAAGGAAGGTGAATATTCTCAGCTTCTGAAAGAACTCCATTATCATTCAGCATACGACTCTTTCTCTGACTTATCGATAATTAACATCTACCATTTGTATCTTGCTTTCGTAAGCGGATTACATTCTCAACCCACGAGGACTTTTGAAATTCAAGAGATGAATTTCCGCTTCCATGAGAACAAGTCAATCGTAATTAGATATCTCATATACATCATCAACCATCGGAGAGAGAGAGAGAGAGAGAGAGAGAGAGAGAGAGAGAGAGAGAGAGAGAGAGAGAGAGAGAGAGAGAGAGGTATTAACTGAGATCGTATTAGGGAAAGGCAGAGACATGTTATTCAGGTAAACGGGCAAATCATTGATATTATAGAATGCGCAGAGTTAGGGATACCTTAAAACGATATTTTGACCAAATTATATGATAATTTATCTGGAAGTATTAACGCATTCTTCAACAGCATTTTCATTTTATTCTTGGCAGTTTTTTTTATTATATACGCCGTCACTTATCGATAATTAGGATGGGTGGTTTTGTACAGATAAGTCCTTCGCTGTATGTAGGTAATGTAAAGACGACAACCAGCTAAGCAGAGCCAAGGTAGTAATAAATCATAGGGGCAATGATCCATATAGATGACATATCTCCGAAAACTAGTGCCTGGTGAGAAACAATGATGGGGGCTAAGAGTAATTATGGCAATTAAAAAAAAATATTAAAGAAAATTTTTTTTAAATACGCTTTTATTAAAATGCACTAAAAAGTAAAAAAAAATATTTTTTGAGACAAGCCGGGATTTTCTTACAATTAATCATGTCTGCAAAAATAAAAACGTGGAATCCTGGTGTGTCTCCAAACATTATTTTTTACTGTATAGTGCATTTTAATACAAGCGTGTTTTAAATTTTTTTATTTTACTTTTTTATTTTATACTTTTTAGTTTTGACAGAAATTGCAACCGAATTGTTTGTAGTTAACGAAAATTAACGTGTTATCCTGTCGAGTCAAAGAAGGTATGAAAAACGCGAAGAGTTTCATACAAATCCTGAGATACTGGGAAGGTCACTGTAGGGTCACTAGAGGACAAACTGACCCTAATGATCATGTAAGATTGTATTCTCACCGGGACTGAGTGACCATGCCAACTTTCCCGTCTATTGGACGATGGGAACAGATCGAAAATTGAGTTTAAAGATTTGATCCGGACAAATAAACAGACAAACACAAAAGCAAGTTGAATAAAAGTGTATAAAAAACATTTTGCCCTGAGGTAGAATGTTAGACAAACAG
Source organism: Macrobrachium rosenbergii (assembly GCF_040412425.1). NCBI lineage: Eukaryota > Metazoa > Arthropoda > Malacostraca > Decapoda > Palaemonidae > Macrobrachium > Macrobrachium rosenbergii. The sequence continues at coordinate 71,362,166 of NC_089744.1, read as the reverse complement.
ACGGACAGACTCAAGAGAAGGGCAAATCATGCTAACAGTAACATTAATTTTTTTTTTTATAATTAAGGTTTCACTTTCCATTACAAAATGAACAGCTCTCAACTCCTCATATGCCACATGGTGAAGGTTCATTTTTTACTAATTCTTCTGTGTAGTTACATGTTTATCAAACTGGACTGGCGAATAGCCTACACCCTATGTCATAAGAATATTAATATTAAAATATTTTACGATATAACGTTCCCCACTGTGGCGTCTCTGTATTATGAATATTTCTGTGATTTAATATTTTCTCCAGTTTCCCTTTAGAACAAAACCTCCTTTACTACTATATGTGCCACAACCCTTTTAAAGTACAAAAAAATAATTACTATATGCTGTTTTCCTCCATGCATATGTGAATACGTTCCCACTATGATGTCTCTGAGCTGGGATTATTTCTATAATTTATTATTTTTTTCAGTATCCCATATCAACAAACACTTTTACTGTATCTGCCACAAACCTCTGAGAATCAATAGAATATTGGTTTAATTTTGTTATCCTTCTTACATTATTATTTTCATTATCAATGATCCTTTTATCCTTTTCTCCCTCCATCACACATCCACATTATTTTTCTCGGGCGTGACCTCTTCCGTTGTTGTTGTTGCTGCAAAGTTCACTTGGTAGCTAGGGAGCGAATACAAGTTACGAATGTGTGCCAAGGGCCTCTCTTTATGGAAAGACTGCGGAGGCGTGTTAGTATGCATAGGAGAGAGACACCTTCCTTGCACAGCTTATTTCTTACAGTAAGCTTATATTCGGCTGAGGGAGATGAATTCTTTTTTTTTTTTTTTTTTTGACACGTAAATTTTCCTCCACCTTTTTTTTTCTTATGTACACTCGGCAAGGAAAGTGAGGATACAGTTTTTAAATCTTCGGACATATGTTGCTCAATAATGCGACATCTGGCAACTTTAGAAAGGGAGGAGCTTCCGTCTTATTGTGTTTGTTTTTTGCTTGACCTCTTATAACTTTCAATCATATTCTACGATTCTGAAATCATTGATACTTAAATGCAGTAGTAAGTTTTACAGTATTCGTTCAAGTTGTAATTTGCAGCGACAGTTCTGAGCAAAATAAACATTTTTCGACATAACTTACCAAGCAACCTTACGCAAATGAATTTATGAGACCACATTGAACGGAATGCTTGCATAATCGGAAACGCGATCTTCTATAATGAAATCAAGAGTTAAATTTGAGCAATGTCCAACGAAAAGGAACGAATGCATTGTTATGATGAGAGAGAGAGAGAGAGAGAGAGAGAGAGAGAGAGAGAGAGAGAGAGAGAGTCTGCTGTTGTGTAAGCCTAAGCCTATATGTACTGTAGAGCTACTCATTTCATTATTTTTTTTCGTTTAGAGATTGAGCGATACTGTATTTGTAAAGTATGTTTTAGCAATGGACAGAGAGAGAGGAGAGAGAGAGAGAGAGAGAGAGAGAGAGAGAGAGAGAGCTGTTGTGTAAGCCAGGCCTATCAGTAGAGGTACTCATTTCATTATTTTTTTCTTTTTAGAGATTGAGCTATACTATATTTGTATAGTATGTTTTAGCAATGGCGAGAGAGAGAAGAGAGAGAGAGAGAGAGAGAGAGAGAGAGAGAGAGAGAAGAGAGAGAAAATGGCAACGTCAAGAAACATCCAGTTACTTGTGTTTTCCCCCCAAGCTCCGCGCTGCCCTTCACATCATAGAGAACGCACTTGCGGGTTTAAATAGATTTGGTCAACCTACCCAAGGTGTCACAACATTTACTGCCATTAATTCCAGCTGACTTTTAACACCGTGAAATACAAACATGAACGTGTAAAAATTAAAGAAATTATCTTTACCTCGTATGATGATGCAATAATAAGCCTGTTCATAACGGAAAACGAGTAAATATTGCCGTTCTGATGATTAGTACTACACCGAGATATCCACATACTATCTTTTAGATCTCTATGAACGAAGTCATCTGAGAAATTCTGATTACTTCCGACATGCATGGTGTTTTTAAGTATCTGAACGTTTTTGTTTTGCATATTTAACATATATGATATAATTTGCATTGTACTTTCATATTCTAGAGTAAATTTACCGAGATTATGTGTTTTCTGAAAGAAAAAAATTGAAATTCGATGAACGAAATCTAATGAAAATTGTATCCTCACTTTTCTTGCCGAGTGTACGTGGCTGTTCAATTTCGTAAACTTTCAAATACTATCTGACAAGTAGTTTTTAACATTTGTCCTCGATTTCTTGTGTCTTCCTAGTGTGACGGACTGAAAGAATGTGCTTGATCCATGCTAAAAAAAAGGGCGGCCGGGGGTGGGAGAACGGCAGCTTCTAATATTCCTGTAGTCACATACGGGCTCTTTTGTTCCATCTCAACTAATATTATCTTTTTGCAGCTAAGTAAATATACGTAACGTGATCAGAAACAGATCTTCAGTCCTATGACTGTCAAAAGCCCTGAATTCAGAACTTCTTAAAACAGGCTCAAAGCGTGGCTTTAAATGAGTTTCATTTTATATATTATAAATAAACAATAATATATTGATAAGTTAATGCACGTCCGTTATATTTACATAAGTAGGACAAATGCCTTCAGCAGATTTCTATATTTAAGCAGATATATATATTTATATATGTATACATACACATCTGTATATATACATAATATATATATATATATATATATATATATATATATATATGTATATATATATGTATATACTGTATATATGTATATATATATATATATATATATATATATATATATATATATATATATATATATATATTACACACACACACACACACACACACACACACACATATATATATATATATATATATATATATATATATATATATATATATATATATATATATATGCTCTAAACTTGCAGGGGTTCTTCAAACTGGTCGTGACCCATTACTGGGTCATAAGTCCTCAAACTGGGTGCAGGCTCACAAATATAAATACATAAATAATATAAAAATTATGTACATGGCGATAAGATAAATATGAATTCATACATGGATCCACCTAGTCATAACGAATATCCGGAGTCTAATCACAATGGTCAGAACTTCTATTTTCGTGGAGAGAGAGAGAGAGAAAGAGAGAGAGAGAGAGAGAGAGAAGAGAGAGAGAGAGAGAGGAGAGGTGCATGGTGATGCAGTGGCGGTGTGGGTGGCGAACGTGAATGGAACGTGTAAGCTCAATGAGCCTGCGAGGCGTGCTTCAGATTTGAAACAGAACATGATTAGTTACATTTAAGTTTTAGGAGTGTGCAGAAGTCTCCTTTAGTTATATAACAGTTCATGCAACCACACTCGTATCAAATGGATCGATTTGTTATTAGAAAGGGTGTCATTGCTACTCAGGCACCAAAGCCTTCTTGTTCAGGCGAGAAAGACAAACAGATGAACTCAATGACAGAGAAGCCTGCTATGTCTCGTACTGGTATGGGCGCGGCCTATTCGCCGCCTGTGCCCTGTTCTGAGCCTTCTGCTATGAAGAAGAAATTATGGCCAAGGCAATATAGTGAAGAATTCTTGAAGTATGGATTTATTAAGTATGATAAAGATAAACAAGAACCTCGGCCACAGTGTGTTATTTGCTATGAAGTTCTTGCAAATGAAAGTATGAAGCCTTCACAATTTAAGAGGCACCTTGAATCGAAACATGTTGAACTAGTTGGAAAATCAGTAGATTTTTTCAAAGAAAAAAAGAACAGTTGAATTTATCAGTGAAAATCCTTAGTAAACCAACCACTCACAATGATAAATTGCAACTGGCTCCTTATCTAGTTACTTATCGAATAGCAAAAGGGAAAGTGCCGTATACTTAGGGTGAAAACCTTATCTTTCCAGCTACATTAGATATAGTAACTACAATGCTTGATGAGAAATCACCAGAGAAGATTAAATGTGTCCCTGTCAGTGACACAACAGTAACTCGGAGGATTAGGGATATTGCAGAAGATTTGGAATTTCAGTTGGTTTCACGCCTCCCGGCTGTCCGATATAGCTAATTGTGCAACACTCATGGTTTATGCGAGATATCCATGGGAAGATTACTTCTTGAAGGACATATTATGCTCCTTGACCTTACCTACACACACACAACAGGGTCAGAAATCTTCAGAGTTTTGAATGACTGTGTAACTAGAAAATATAAATTGAACTGGGCAAACTGCAAGGGCGTCACTACTTATGGAGCAGCATATATGACAGGAAAAAATAGTGCTGTTGTGAACAAGATATCAGAGGCTGTGGGTAATCATGTAACTTGGAATCATTGTTTCATTCATCGTGAAGCTTTGGCTGCAAAAGGAATTCTGCCAGCGTGAAAAATGTTCTAAATGAAGCTGTAAAACTTGTCAATCTTATCAAAGGAAGTTCATTGAGTAGCCGTTTGTTCGAACAACTTTGCTGTGAAATGGGAGCTGATCAGTCACACTTGTACCATACTGAAGTTAGGTGGCTATCCCGAAGAAGAGTCCTAAAGAGGATATATGAATTAAGGATGGAAATACATATATTCCTTCTTGAAAAGAAGTCTCCAATCGCAGAGCTATTTATCAGGGATGAATGGCTTATACAGCTATCATATTTAGCAGACATTTTCCCAAAGCTCAATGAGCTTAATCTAAAACTACAAGGAAAAGAGAATGATATATTCAAATGAATTACAGGCATTTAAGAAATCACTAAAGATTTGGCAAACAAAGGTTAAAACAGACTAACCTGTTCACTACATGTTACACTTTTACAACATATTGAGGAAAACCATTTAAATCAAGAATGCATGCAGAAAATAAAAAAAGATAAAGACCTACACTTTCAGTCTCTGTCAGCCAACTTTGAGCAGTATTTTCCAGAAGAAAAAACTATTCATTTAAAAGAAATATATTGGGTAAAAGATCCGTTGGTATTTGGGAACCCAAATTCAGTTGTGGAATTAAACTTAAACCTAGTAAGGAAGAAGAGTTAGTCCGGCTAACTAGTACTAACTCATTAAGAATGAGGCACAACACATCAACATTGTCTTCTTTTTGACTAAGCCTTTCCAAGGACTATCCCAACTTGAGTAAAGAAAGTTTCAATCTCTTTCTACCTTTTACAACCACGTATATGTGTGAGGCTGGTTTCTCAGTCTTAACCAAGTTAAAGCCAAAGGAAAGAAATCGCCTTGATGTCACCATTGATATGCGTGTTGCCCTATCTTCCTGCAAGCCAAACTGGTCCAGGATAACAACAAACAAGCAAGCCCACCCTAGTCACTACGTAGGTAAACCTAATTGCAAATGAGTGGAAATTATTCTATTTGCATACACACAAACAATATATATATATATATATATATATATATATATATATTTATATATATATATATATATATATATATATATTACATGTTTATAAATCTGATTATAATGGATTTTAACATAGTTATTGCGTTTCAGTTTTTATCCTTGTATTCTTTGATATTTCTTATCATTTGGTCAATATTTTTCTGTATGGGTCGTGGGAATAATGCCATAGTAAAAACTGGGTCACGGCTGAAAAAGTTTGAAGAACCTTGCTCTAAAGAACCACCATAGTGATCTATCACAGAATACTATGCGAAGAATTGCTTCTCAAGGCTCCATGTTTTACTGAAGACAAAAGTTTTTAGGTTGCTTCACAAAGAACCTTCTGAAACCCGAATAAAGACAAACAAGTAAAAACTGCACCGAAGTTTCTTCGGCGGAATCGAGTTTTCTGTACAGTATCTAATGCTATATGAAACTTCAGCTACGGCCCATGAACTCTCAGTCAAGGCCCATGAAACTTTTAGCCACGGCCCGGTGCCATGTGATGTTGGCGGTGCCTGACACACGATCATGGCTACCTTTAACCTTAAATAAAATAAAAACTACTGAGGCTAGAAGACTGCAATTTGGCATGTTTGATGATTAGAGGGTGGATGAACAACATACCAATTTGCAGCCCTCTAGCCTCTGTAGTTTTTAGGATTTTAGGGCGGACGGAAAAAGTGCTGACGGACAGACAGATAGCCATCTCAATAGTTTTATTTTACAGAAAACTAAAAGGCACCGTTATAATGCTGTCCATCGTATCTGATACAAAGAACTAACACAAAGCTCCTACCTTTCTCCAGTCCTCCACACCATCCTTTCTCCCTCGATCTTCCCCGTCCCCTGATGTCCTGAAATGAGCGAAGATGACCTACTCGGAATGTGACGAAATTCGAAATTAATGGCGAGTAAGGATTAAGCATCTTACTTTCTTCTCCGTCGTCACGTCTGGGGGAGATAAACTGAGATGAGGAATGGATCTGCTTATAAAGAAAAAGGTAAGCTAAAAAAAATAAAAAAAAAATAATTTAGAACGTCAATGCGCAAGAACAGGTAAGAGATGCATTGATCAAACTTTGACTGAAATATGTTGTTGGCATGAAAATTAATAAAAATATTTGACAATGAAGTATGTTATATCTCTATAAAATCAAAAAACGAATAATTCATTTAGCAATTTATTACCTATTTTGATTCTCTTGACAAAACATGAATCTTTTAATTCACGCTATTATTTAAGTGTGACAATTTATAAATCATGACACTGCATCTGAAGGATGGTTTTTGAATTTTAGATTTTTATTTCTGGTCTTCTCTTGGGCGTCTCTGGCGTCGCACTGTTCGTATTTTGCAACACCTTGAAAATATCCTTCTGTCAAATATAATAATAATAATAATAATAATAATAATAATAATAATAATAATAATAATAATAATAATAACAAATTTTATTTCATCTCAAGACCGTATACATGGAACATACAAAGTAGAGACAATGACATACACACAATCTAGATATATGAGATAACATGGTAAAAAACGATAATTAGCGATATCCGCAGTTGCTAAAGAAGTAGAAAAAATATTATTCATAATAATGATAATGACAGTAATTATATACAGAATAATAGTAAAAAAAATATAAAAAATTATAATTAAAACAAAAGATCGCAGACAATATAGCTGTATCCCCACTTAGCAGTTGCACAGCATATCAGTACTTTACAAGATGTCTAAGTCACAGATGCTAACGCACTGAACAGTACCATCATATAAGTTAACTTTATACTCGAAAAGTATGGTGACACGGCTTGGTAGTTTTTCTTGGTGTTCATAATGTTTAGTTCTTCCTAATTGTTTTATAGAGAGGGGGTTTAATTAACTCTTTAATATATATATATATATATATATATATATATATATATATATATATATATATATATATATATATATATGTGTGTGTGTGTGTGTGTGTGTGTGTGTGTGTGTGTGTGTGTTTATTTATGAATAGGTAAAAATGCAAAATACATTAAACCCATCAGTGACTCAAGCATGGGAAAGTAGAGTTCGCTGTTAGGTCCTTCATTCTTTTTCTGTCCGACTTCAAATCAGATGGTCTCCATTTCGGAAATGGTCGCAGTGTTTTGTGAAGGACAACCTGTTACCGAGATCCTTTGTATCGATCTAATGAGAGGATATAGTGGGGAGATAGCGAGAGAGAAATAGAATATACAGAGGGGAAATGCGAAGGTATTTTACCTATATATATTTTTATACGGTTGAAAATTATACCTTATCGTTTTGAAATGCCTCTACTTAAAAACAGGCTAGTTCTGGGTCACGTAACTTACTTAAAACAAACGATGGTTCTATTTTCAGATATGATGAGATTGTGGTAATTAATGTATTTAACCATTAGTATCTGTGTAATAGAATCTTGTATTATACAGTACAATGACGTTATCTTGCCATTGTTTTTATAGTTAGATTTACGACCCAGTTACCATGAGGAATTAAATCTAAAACACACACACACACAAAAACACAAGCAAAATTAGTAAGCTATATGTCCCTTTGGTGAACTCTCTTACTGTTGGTCATATTAGATAGGACCAGCCACGATTTGAACTGCTTCTTTAATACGTTATAAGAAGTAACTTAATTCTTATAGGAGATTTCATTAAAGATTTACATCTAACAGTTTGCATAGATATAAAACCTAAACAGATCAGATTTATCCTAGAAATCTGGTTTATAATCGGCAATAAGAAAGAAGTTTCTATACAATTATTAAACACTTGATTTTAGATATCGATTGATAAGTGAAATAAGTGAAATAAGGAATATTCAGTATAATAAAAACCTGACTCCCTTCTGTTCAGAATTTTATTTTAATTTCTTCTGTGTGTGTGTGTTTTTTTTTTTTTTTTTCATTTTTAGAGCACCAAAACCTCCTTTGGTGCCTGGAGTTTACACCTGAGCATTAGCTAAATTACCAGCGGCTATTCAGGCTGAGAAACTTTTGCCTCGGATCTGCAATCTTTTGGATGCTGCGTTCCCTGAGTTTTTTTACATAAACATACCAAGTCAATGGAAGCTATTTCCGGATTTAACAACTCTTTTGACAAACTTCTGTCATTTTAACTTTGTGTTGTTACTCGTTTTGTTTTTTGGTATTTTGGCTGGTACTATTAGCAGATTGAACTTTATATATATATATATATATTATATATATATATATATATATACATATATATATATATATATATATATATATATATATATATATATATATATATATATATATATATATATATATATATATATAATATATATATATATATTTTTATCACACCATGATTTATATACAATCATGAATCTACAAAGTTGCTTAATATCAAATTCACACTACCTCAGAATTTGTTGGAGAATTTATTTGAAGGAATTATAAGCGATAGATAAACATTTATGCCGGGAGTACCAATCCATTTATCATATAAATTCCTTGTGATAGGCTCCATTGGAGATATTATGAGGTAAACATATAATTTTATGATTATATATATATATATATATATATATATATATATATATATTATATATATTTCTATATATATATGCATATATGATATATATATATATATATACAATATGGTATATACATTATTTAATTCTAATATATAGAAAATGCATATGATATATATATATATATATGTCGAATACTAAATATATATATATATATATTCACTTCAACGACATTTATCCATGATCATTTATGCGGTTGTTTTAAGAAATGTAGAATCAAGAAAAAATATGTAAAATTGTAAAAAATATATATTTTTTTCCTTTAAAGTAAAACAATGATCAAATTTTAATCGATTCCCGTATATCTCTGTGATAAACTAGTGTTAGTGAAAACTACCTTTAAATGTTTTTTCCTCATTTTTTGAGCCATAAGGTGAAAAAAATCTCCTATACTCCGATATTTCTCACCGAAAAACTGATATTGGCAGCATCCCAATGTTGAAAGGGCTCCGTCTCTTTCAGTCTACTAATGGCAATTAGGCCTACAGCACCCCGCACCTTTTCTATTTGGATTTAGTACATTATTTTGGCTCTCTCTCGCTTTCTCTTTACCGCTGAAAATACGTGCATACGCGCGCACCACGCATACACAGACACACAAACACACACACAATATATATATATCATATTTCTAAATATATATATATAATATATATATATATATATATATATATATATATATATATATATATATAAATGGATGTATAAAATGCACATATGTTCAGCATAACTCTGAAACGCATTGAGAAATTTCAGCCAAACTTGGGTATACATATGACAAACTATCTAAAAAAAGAATACTGTTAAGGTAGATATCACTAGCACCAAAGGTTACCGGAGGGGAAAGAGACGCCATTACTAAAGATATGTCTGTTTTTTATCATTATATTTACGCAAATATTATTGGCCAGACAAAACTTTTTTTATTTCTTAATCGACGTTGCAGCCACCATTTATGAAGAAATCGAAGACCCATTATTATTAAATTAAATATAAATATTTAATAAAACTCATGAAAAGTCCATTACAAAAGCGAAATAAGCCTCTCTCTCTCTCTCTCTCTCTCTCTCTCTCTCTCTCTCTCTCTCTCTCTCTCTCTCTCTGTAAACTTTTACCCACTCTGCTAAGTATACTCTTTCTACTTTCATCTGACTTTGCTTGCATATGTTTCTATACAGCCACTCTATAATTTTCTACCAGTTGGAGTTGTTATGCATCACTCTCAAAAGTCTTGATACTTCGCTTTCTTCACGTAAATTGCATTACAGCTATTAAACTCTATACCACGTTTTTTTTTTTTTTTTACAATACCTTAATCCTAAACATCCAAACAGGGATATTAGACAGCGCAACTTGGACATTGCTCCCTGCAGCGGTGCAGTACTAGCGGCTTCGGATATCTAACTCCTTTTCCAAAGGTAAAGAAGCACCTGGTGGAGGAATTCGAAGCCATTGTTGTGGCTAATCATCTTCCCCTGAGGGAAGCCAACGCAGTGATATTTTTACCTCTGCGTTTTTTCCTGAATAAAATATAAGTGGTTTTTACCCGCTGAGTGATGGGGATATCACCAAATGTCTGGGGAATACAGTTTTTATCCCAATGCCCAATGAACACGTTGCAATAAAAAGTCAAAGAAGAATTAGGTATCCGTCTCCTGGTATGGATGTGTTCGTTGTAAAATGATGTGGCATGTCACTGTAGAGCAAAATTTGCCACTAAAGGCTATTCAAGAGGCCATAATTTGATCTCAAAGAACAATTTGAAAACCAATTTTTTAACGGCATATTCCATCAAACATTAGTAGAACTGAACCACTTTCCGTTTTAATATTCCAGGTAGAGGGACATGTCAAATAAGAAATGAATAAAGCATCAATAGCCCATTTATCCTTCATTTATATATAGGATATTTCACAAAGTATACCAGTATCTTATTCATGATCATATGGTTCAAAGACAGTAAATAACCTTCAGTTCTATTGTTAGATATGCTGAAAACAACCTTTCCTCTTTTTACCGAGAATATGACAACGCTCTTCCTTCCCTCCAAGACTTCTTTGAGATGATGCCAGAGTCATCCTGAAAGAAGCAGGAAATCGAAACCTGCATAATACGTAACCCGCACAAAACGTCTGAAAGGCAGCGACTATTTCGCAACCAGAAAAAAAAAAAAAAAATAAGCCCCATCCCGTGGAGGGATTTCTCCGTCATTGCTATTGACAAAAGAGGAAAAAGAAAACGTTGCTTCACCGTACTCAGAACAATCACTTACAACGGGGCATTGTATTCTCTTTTTCCTCTAGACCGCAAGCGAGCTTGTGAGTACGCAAGAGATTGCTCTTCATTCCTTTAAATCTTATTTCCAGAAATTCAGATATTTTCTGTTTTCTTGTTACGTTGGGAATGACGTCAAGATCCTTTTAACGTCTGCCTTTTTCACGAAGAGATGACGGAAAGAAAATGAGCTACTCTTAAGGATCAGAATGAAGGCTCACTTCAAGTGGTAAGTATAAATGTTGCCTCTTATGTCCTGCAAGGAAAACAACAAGCTTTGCAGAGGCGCTTGTTTTCAGTCTGTTTATTCGTCTTTTATTTTGCAAAGAAAGATATATTCTTCCTATGACTACATGTTCAACGTAAAAACTTCACCAAATATATTGAAAATATAGCTTTCATTTTATAGAACATGATACGATCTTTAGTATGCTATAAGATTTAAATTATGTCGTGTTTCTAATGAAGATAAGCATAGTCAGTTGAAAAATCAATACAGTAATGCATATAGATTTAAAAGCGAAAAAATTAAGACTTACGACTTAATATAATATTACATAGTAAAATACTGAAGTGCTTAAGCCAAAACAATTAACGTAAAAACATTTGGAGAAGTTAGATTGGGACATTGAGCAACTAAGAAAAATAATGTGAGACTGTTAGACTACAAATTAGACATACTCGTAAATCTGAAATCACCGATGCACAAAATATGTATAAAGAAAAAATCCAAGGAGACAGAAAAACTCTTACCGTCTCAAGTGAAAGCAGGGAAGCACAATGAAGAGGAGACAATTTCAATTTATGTCATTTCAGGTGGAACCGAAGGAGTTGACCTTTTAAGGGGAGAGATACGTCGTTCAATAAACTATGTTCCCTCCCCTAGCCCCTCCCCTCCTTTCCCTTCCCCCTACAAGAAAATAATGATATTTGCTTTGGGATTAGCCAAGGATCTTGAGGTCTTTGTACTGAATCTTGTACCTGAATTTATAAAAGTGGTGTCTGACAGCAGAGCTCTCCTTACTGTGGTTAATTCTCCTGTAATGGCCAATGTGTACCTTCAGCATACGGGGATATACATGCAATATATTTTCCAATGTTAAATGCTAGACATTTAAACTCATAATCCATACTGGAACGCACCAACTCAGATATGGTGGCCTTAAAACGAAAAATACTACCATTGATAAGGGTATTTTGGAGATACGAAATTAAAACTAACACAGCACAGAGGCAAGATTATTTAAACCTTTGGGCAATTCGTAACTGACAGACTGAAACAGATACCCAATATTTGGTATAGTAGGAAAAGTCGATTTCTGTCTGTTTGAGTATGCGTACGTGTGTATGTGTGTAGGCGCGCCCTCGTGAGTGAAAGCGGAATCGCATGTTCCCATCTGTCAGAACTTTATTTGCATAAATGTTGTTAGATACTCATATCTCTCTGGTTTCCTTGAATTCTAAATTCAGTTTCCGCTTAAGCAACAACGTTATCTGAACAGGAAGTCAATGAAGGGAGCTCTTTCTCACATCTGCATTCGATACTGTACTACGAAGAGTTAATTCTTCAACTGTTTATTTCGTTACAAAAAAAAAATAAATAAATAAATAAATAAAATAAAATAAAATAAAATAAGGTTCACTGCATGTCTCCCGTTTCACATATTCTGAGGTCAGTTATTTTATTTGAAGCAAAATTCTATTAGCCAACAATATTAAAGCACCGTTAAGTGGTCTGCTTGTAGCGGGAATAAGTAAACTGGTTTCGTTGCCATAAAGTTTAGTGCTTAAAAGTCACGAATTTAAAAAAATAAATAAATAAATAAAATGAAAATACGAAAACTCTCCAAGTCCATTCATCTAGTTATTTCTGAGAAAATATTGAAATGGAACGGAAATATTTAGAAAAACGCAATATTTCGTTAATTTTATTTCTGGTACTGAAGAGTCTTTTTTTCAGTCCCATCTACAACGCTCTCCTATAATAATAATAATAATAATAATAATAATAATAATAATAATAATAATAATAATAATAATAATAATAATAAAAGGCCATTCAGATAACGCTGAAATCTCCAAGAAAAATGAAAACACGCTCAGTACAAATTTTTTTCAGGAAAATAAGCGCAGCTAGGATAAAAAAAAAAACAAGTAAAAAATGCGCCGGTGGTGGCCTGTCCTATGGCGTTGCCAGATGACCGATCATGGCTAAATTTAACCTTAAATAAGATCAAAACTACTGAGGCTAGAGGGCTGCAATTTGGCATGTTTGATGATTGGAGGGTGGATGATCAACATACCAATTTGCAGTTCTGTAGCCTTTAGTAGGTTTTAGATCAGAGGGCGGACAGAAAAAGTGCGGACGGACAGACGAAACTATCCCAGTAGTTTTTTTTTTTTACAAAAAAAAAATAAATAAATAAACCTGACACATTACAAACTGGAATGTTTTAATAACCTGAAATACAGAAAAATAGTGTTTACGCACTAGATATAGAGACTTGAAAACGTAGGTCACTAGAAAAACTGTAAAAAGTGGTTTTTAAAATGATAGAATTAACTGTGGAAACACGTTCTAATTTGTACGCAATACCAAGGATGATCCAGCTATTAAATTTAAGCAGGCTTCGTAACAGTATAACCCTTTTAATTATAAGAAATATTTCACTTACTTTCAAGAAGATATTGTCACTCCTTCCTAGTCCTTTATTCCCCTCGTTCATACTTCACTCACAAGTAGTATATATCTGTTCAGGTTAATTGGAAGTTTCTTCTCATTTCATACTAACTTCATTAATATGAGTTCGATTTTATTTGAGGTGTAATTTTAATGTTTTAGTGTAGGATAAAACAAGGATGTAGCTTTTTTAATAACTACAATTAACACAATTAATCTTTGCAGAATTCTTGCACCTTTCTGCCGGAAGTCAATTCAGTCCCAAAAGTTATTTCACTTTCTACTAGTCTTCAAACCTAAAATAATAACAATATTCTATTACATAATTTTTGCTCTTACAATCCCTAAGTATTTATATATCTTGTTGTTACAACTCTATGTGATTATATATGTCTACGTGTTCTTTAAATGGTCATATTTTGAGGTTAATTATATGTAATATAACCAAATTACATAGATATTAATTTCACCATAACATATGAATTATTATTTTCGGTCGTATGCATATATCCTTCTTTTTATGATATTTCATGAATAGAAATAAATTAAAATGCGTTTTCCAGCCAATTTAATATGATCAGTGAGAATCAGCTTTGGGTAAAATTGATTATACAACTCAAATATCTGTAGGCATAAAATGACTAATTAAATAAAAACAAATATGGATTAATCGGTTCAGTAAACATTTTTGGCTAT
>NC_089744.1:71328934-71347035 GCF_040412425.1 Macrobrachium rosenbergii | reverse complement strand
TACGTAAATATTTTATATGAATATTTGCGTCTATTTAAAAGCAGAGAATTACATTTATCATTTTTCCATATATCTTTATCGTTGCATAGTCTTTGCGAACATGTAAAAGAACGCATAGCAAAATATCGTGTTATAATTCAAGTTTGTTTTTCTAAACCTCTGCTAAAGGATGGCACCCGATATAAATACTTTACACACGATGGCTAACTTTATCTGAAACCGACGAAAAATACTGTGCCACTGTATGATGTCAGTGGCTATTTCATACATACCGAGTCGAGAGTGGTACCCGGCATGAAATATAAATGAGGGTGGTGGTGCGACAGCTTCGGTCAGGCAGGGAATCTCGTAATCTGCATTTCCATTAGTCTCAAACTTGCTCCGAATAACGCACATTATACTGTGGCTACTGCATAGGAGAAAGGATTTGCTTATGCAACTTCATTTTTGCTGTGCTTTGCTTATGTTGTCGGAAGTTTGAGCAAATGTATTATGAATAAATGTTTTCATAATATATATTTCGAATGGTCGTCATCATTATTTGATTTTGATTGAAACGAGGATACCACACGTTCTACAGAGTATACATTGGAATTGTATAGTGATTATTGTTTTCCTATTGACTGAGATACATTATAAACGGTCGTCATTGTTGTTGATTTTGAGTTAAACAAGGCAATCACGCTTTTTAAAGAGTGCGTTTATCTGAATTGCCTATGCCATCACTTTCTACTCTGGACTGCCTATCTTCCAAAGCCAACAGACTGAGAGCAAGCTTTAACTATGGTACATTTAACATCACAAATATAAATAAAAATAAGTTACCCCGCAACCAAGCTCATAATTTAATTGAAGCAGAAATAGCAATAAAATCACCTAGATTGGATGAACTATTGCTTAACTAACGGAGGAAGGACATTTCACAGAAAAATTTAAAATCATTAGGCATTAATTAATGTGAATAACACTGGCACTTAAAAGGATTATCTCCTTAGCGTTTACACACACCAACACACACACACACACACACACACACACACACACACACATATATATATATATATATATATATATATATATATATATATATATATATATATATATATATATATATATATATATATATATATCTGACGTGAGGAAATATCTATTGTATACAAAACAGATATACTTAAAACTCATTCATCGTTTCCATGGTGCAACACCGTCTTGTCCATTTTTCCACTTCCCGATTCACTACCTACTGCTACACCATTTATTCACTTTCAAAATTTCGTGGTAACATCACTCCATATTAAGCGAACTAAAACACACAAAAATACGGAAGCAAGCAACAACACAACGACACATCCGAGAGACAGATTCAGAGGCTCCACCAGCAGCAGCAGCAGCAAACATTTTACTTTGCCCCAGATGAATGAGGCCGTTGAACTTCCGCGAAAGAAACAGCCGAGCCTCGTCACTTTATCCAGCGATGGTAAATGACTCGGCCAATGAAAGGAACGGCTGCGAAAACATGGCTTTAATGGCCAGGACGAAGGAGGAAGCGGGAGGTGAAGGTGGCGGCGCCCGTGGGAATAAGGTATCCCGCATGCAATACGCACAGGGAAAAAGAAAATACAGTTGTGAAGCGTGGCGTGTTTCAGACGAGGCTTATTAATTACACAAAATGGTATTAGGTACGATACAGTGTAAACGGTGAGTCTGTTCTAGGAACAAATCCTCTGGCCAGCGTTAGGAAAGTGTATGAATGTGGTTTTAGTTATCTAGGTAATAATAATAATAATAATAATAATAATAATAATAATAATAATAATAATAATAATAATAATAATAATAATAATGTGAAACAAGTTCTGAGATGAAAGGCGTATATAGGGAATTTCTTTCATCTTATATTATTTGATGCTCATCATTGCTTTCGTTCCTGAGTACAAGAGGCTCAGTGATCATAATAACAACAATAATGTTATCATGAAATAATTTCTGAGATGTAAAGCTTTGATGAGGTGTTTATGTAATCTTGTTTTCGATGCTTATCATTACATCATTAATGAAATAACATCCACACTATGTCTGAATGTCTCTTACAATAGGTCTTGTACAGTAGGATCTAATGTCTTTCTTTTGAAATGAAAAAGACAGAAAGAATAAAGAATGTAAAAAGAAACTTAATGGAAATGGAAGTAGGAAGAGAACCCCCGAAGGTTGGTAATAGATGTCTCCAAACTGAGTAAACAGGAATCGAATGAAAATGGAATTAGGAAGAGACTCCCAAAGGATGGCAATAGATGTCTTCAAACAGCAATCGGGAACAGGTGCCCGTTGAGGATGATAATGAAATTCGATGGTCTTGTATCGCGTTCTTTCCAGGAGCACACATTTTACTCTTCAGGTCACTGGGCGAAATGGTGTCACAGAAATCAACAGAGTAAAGATACTTTTCGCCAGAGAAAAAAACAAGACGTATTTCTTCCTCGTTATAACTTATTTGGATGTTCAAAAGCAAAGAATTTCAATGGTGACTCTTTTTGATAATTACACGTCTTTTTTTGTTCGTCACCACTAAATTTGTTTACGCTCCGCCGCTTCATTAATCTGTGTCGTAGGAATCTAATAAGCAACTTTTCGTCGTGTCAGAGGAAAAAGTTCCTAGCAGCTTTAAGGTGAATCCTACTCCTTGAGCCTAAACTATTGGCACAGAGGGTCGGAAGGTGCGACGAAGCCTTGATATGATTATGACAAGTTTTCGTTGAAAGTCGTAAAATAAGCTTTGTGAAGTAAGATACTATTACCGTATATAAGTGAACGAGGCTTATGTTCTTATGGGGTGGTCGATAGCTGTGGTAGAAAATGTGTAGGTTAGACGATTTGTGAATAGAGATGTTAGGTCCTATAAATTTCACTTCATAAATGTTGTACAACTATTAAATGTTTAATGTTATTATTGATATGGAGTAACGTAACTTTTTTCCCAGTATATCCTATAAAATTTGAATATTTTCAAGGCAAATTATCGTTAAAAAGAGCGAAAGGAGCCTTGAACATCTTCACAAACAACAGGAAAATCTTTGATACGTTATCCATACATCCCTACACATCTTGCCTTTTGTGAGCTGTAAAAAAAAAATTACATCTGGCTATAGATTAATGTTAGTATTGATATTAATGTTAAAAGGTTTTGTTTTCGTTGTAGTCGTTTCTGTCTTATTTTTCCTAAATTAAAACCAATTCCTCTATGGTTCTGGACAGAAAAACACTGCAGTTTAATGGTGAAGGAGCATAGTTTTGTTTATTCACCTGATATTTTTTGTCATCCAAAGAATTTCGTATCTCTCTCTCTCTCTCTCTCTCTCTCTCTCTCTCTCTCTCTACACACACACACACACACACACATATATATATATATATATATATATATATATATATATATATATATATATTCTATATATATATATTGCATGTTTGTATGTATGTTTTCTGGCCCAACCCTTCACCCACACCTCGATTTTCCTACTTCGATATAAATCCACATTTCTCGTTTTACCACTTTATTTCCAATCACAAGAAGTAAAAGATGCGCTGAAGTTTCTTTGGCGCAATCGAGTTTTCTGTACAGTGGCAACAGCGTATAATCAAGGCCACCGCGGTGGTCTCGGTATGCTGTATGAGCCGCGGCCAGTGAAACTTTAACCACGGCCCGGTGGTGGCCTAGTCTATATCGTTGCCAGAAGCATGATTATAGCTAACTTTAACCTTAAGTAAAATAAAGACTACTGAGGCTAGAGGGCTGAAATTTGAGATGTTTAATGACTGAAGGGTGGATGATTGACATACCAATTTGCAACCCTATAGCCTTAGTATTTTTTAAGGTCTGGCGGCTGACATGAAAAGTGCGGACAGAAAAAAGTTCGGAGAGAAAAAAGCGCAGACGGACAGACAAAGCCGGCACAATAGATTTCTTTTACAGAAAGCTAAAAACTACAAGAAGAACACTATAGGGGGAGGGAAAGCGACGCGCAGTCACGTGTATATTTCCAAGAGTCATGATGAGGAACTATCTAATTTTAATTGGGAGTGAAATCATTTTCGATAAGATCGATTTGTCACTGGAATAATAATTCAGTATATGTATGTGTAATGTTAATTTTGTATAAATAGAGACAAAATGAAAGACATTAGGGTATTTCTTGCACTAGGCGTTGTATTTTTGCGGGGAATCGAGAGCATCAATAAAAGGAATCACACTGCCTGACCTAGAAGAGGATGAAGCAGAAAATATGGTACAATCTACGGTACAGCCTGGCTCGTAGGATTTCCTTGGGAATTGTGTTGGGGAAGTGGAAATAGCGGGAACGACAAAGTGTAGTCGTGAAATCCAATGGTGAGAAGACAAGAAAAGGTTACAAAATTCAACTGGAAAAAATCTCAAGTACTAGTGTTGTTAAAAAGAGGAGGTACAGATTGGTCGAGTGTTTACATAGCTCACACATTTGGAAGAAAGAGGAAATTGGAAACAAATCCTCCGAATAGGCAGCGGGCGGGGGCGGGGAACGGACGTCAGAACTAAAGAAAAGCCAACCGCGGAATCGGAGATAAGGAATGTATAGCAGTAAACATTATTTCTGAAAATTCTGGAGTACACTTGAAAAAAAAAATGAAAATAACCAGGCAGCATTGCATAAACGAATTTCGAGAAAAGGCTAGTCAGATAAATTGATAAAACGCACTTTTTTTGTTTAATGAACTATGAATATTTCATTACGTTCTGTCGCTATGGCATGTCACTCTCAATGCCTCGGTCCATCCTACGACGGATATGTTAGAAACATTTATGTGCCACTATAAACATTTATGTGCCACTATAATTTTCTCAAAATCGGATGGTTTAATCAGAATGTATTTCACATAGACTAACCGTAATTGTATGAATAGCTTATGATGCCCAAAGATCCAGTTTTGTGCAGTAATCAAGACTCCTGTTTCCTTCAGCCAGATATGAAAAAATAGATAAAAAATATTTAGTAAATATTCAACTATTTCTTTTCTTAACGTTTTGATACCTAACCAAGATGCCAAAGGAGCGTGCTGTTATTTCGATTTTCTGTGAATGCTCTTCTCTTTATTTAATTTTTTTTTCAGATAACGTTTCATGTATATATTTATATCTAAAGAAAAATATCTTTTCCAGGCATGCAGACAAACGACTGACCAATGACAAGCAGAAAAAATGGAATCATTACATTAATGAAATTTCCTTAAATACTTCAAACATTCAGGAAATATTTTACTTATTCATCATACATAATTTTTGAAATTGTAGACAAGCAGTAAAAGATTAATGAAAATAATGCTGAATAAAACAGATGCTGTCACGCAGATTCTACCGTGAGAATTCTTTCTGTTGCTTGGTGACAGCAGATGCAGTGAGAGAGAGAGAGAGAGAGAGAGAGAGAGAGAGAGAGAGAGAGAGAGAGAGAGAGATGAAGCATGTTTATAATAGGAAAATAGCTGACATGAGTTTTTTACAACTGCTTCAGATTCACAATTTTTCTGAACAGCATTTTCCACCATATTTTCATTCTTCAAATGCATTTTAAAAAATCATTAAAATGGGCTGTACGTGATGCTGGGGATGAAAAATTTTTTTCTATGTCTATTATGAAGCTGATATTGAGAGAGGAATGAAGATAGAATAAGAAACTAAAGAATGAAGGACAGTGATATGAAAGAACAAAAAATAAAAAAATGAGGATAAATCATATCACTATAATCTTATATGTTCAGAGAATCGGCTTCTTTTTGGTGAAAAGATATTTCCAAAATAAATGTATATCATTTTCAGAAAAATGCCTTCGTTCAAAAAAATGTTAGAAACGAATTTTTAATAGCAAATTTAGATTAGTTGTACTCTTATCCGCAACACCTACCGTAACGGATGATCGGAAAATTTCCGACGCTCGTAAAAGCAATACGACGCTCAAGATGTCTGAGATAACGGTCGCTTTAGTTCCTATGAGACGCCCACCAAAGGACTTCCCGTATCCTCTCTCAGTTATGGCGTCTCATCCTACGCCTCAATAACAAAAATTCCCTCATTAGGATACCTTCTGCTTCTGCCGTGGTGTCAGAAGTTTGGCTTTAATGACACTATTCTTCGCGCGAACTAGACTGGCCTCCATCGTCAGCACCCGTTGTGTTGGTCGTATAGTTTATTTATCTAAATTTTTTACCTTTGGTATTTAGGATCTTGATGAAGGGTTATTTCTCTGATTTTACTTTGGATGATATGTTCTCAATCCTGAAAGCTCCTTCAAAGTGCCAAAGGAAAAGTATCCTTAAAAAGAAATATTGCAAATGTTCGCCTTCTTCGAGGCTAAAAGAGAATCCTGAAGATATTATTAGCGTAATTTTTCATTAAATCACTCTTCTCATTATTCCTGGGTTTATTGTCATTTTACCATATTTCAAAATTGTTATTATTATTATTATTTATGGACTGACAACTCTGTAAGCTTTTGAAGAAAATAACGTCAGTGTATTTCTGCTTATTGTGGTTGGTTATAAAGCTTTATTTCTTTAAAACAAATATTACCGGCTATTTTTTATAAAAACAATAAAAAGAAGTAACGTCGGAGTTAATCGAAAATCTACTGTAGTTCATTTACAATCAGTCGTAATACATAAAACAAATGTTAAGGATTTATGAACATTTTCTATTCTTCAATTTGTACTTGAACTGTATCGCCGCACGGGCCTTTATAAAGCATGGCTAAGCCTTCTGTGGAGTTAAATTAATAAGACGAAAGCCACTAAGTAGTAATGAAAACATTTTTCGGTGAGAGAAAATGAAGGGATCAACATAGTTTCAACTGTAAATAAATGAATAACTATTTATTTTCCTTTATATATTTCATGACCCAAAGGCACAATCTTATTAGCCTTTTTATCACCCAGTTTCAAAGAATTTTAGACTTAGATATGGTAGAGAGAAATTTATTGCATTACGGCAACAATTTGTTGAATCAATAAATGTTATAAACTAACGAAAATGAAAAAATAAATTTAATTCTTACTAATTCAGTTTACGTATAACCTTCTACTATGTTCACTTCTCTCTGCTTAGACACAGTGGAAGAGATAATTCCACACGATTAGGGACAAATTCCCAATAAAAGTAGCCATCGTCTTGCCGATCAGTATTATGCAAAGTAAATTACTCTCTCTCTCTCTCTCTCTCTCTCTCTCTCTCTCTCTCTCTCTCTCTCTCTCTCTCTCATTCTGCAAGTCAGTTCCTCGGTTTATCCACCTTGAAAATGAGACATTCGAGCTTCTCTCTTTGGACAGAAGAAAATGTTAAGAAAATGAGACACGGCTGAGGAAGCCTGGGAAGATCCTTGATTGTGAGAAAAGCTGAAGGCTCTAAAACCCCATCAAGTTAATGGAAATAGGAACCTGAGATCCAAGATGTCTCTCTCTCTCTCTCTCTCTCTCTGAGAAGACTCTCTCTCTCTCTCTGTACTAAAATTAGATCTACAATGTTCCTTCGGTGACGATAATTGCCGGTAGGGACTATTATCCTTCTTAACGACTCCATTGCAGCTGCTATTATGTCCTTCCTTGATTGCACGTCCTTTGGCAGGGAGCTACAATTCCTTCACGTCGGGTAGCCGAGCCTTTGCGCATGCGCAATTTGCACATTTGACGTGAGCAGGATATGATCAGAGGTTTATTTCTTAAATTTACTCTAATGAAAGCACCCGAACGGTCTGCCTTTCTGCCTTTATGTTTGTCTTTCTGTCTGTTTATCTGTCTCTCTCAATCTCTACCTCTCCTTTTTATATTCTTTCTCGCCTATTCACGTCATTGACCTAACTTTCCAAATGATTTAAGGCACTTTTATCATCCGTAATGGGATCGTAATTGATGCAAACTTCATTTAATTTAAAAGCTATTTAATCGAGCAAGGGTTTGCTGTAGCAAGGTATGAAACAGCTGACGTCAGCAAACTCCCAGATGCTAGGCCAGAGAGCGTGATAAACATTAAACAAATATGGAAAGTGCTCTTTATTTAAAGAGTAAGATAGGTAACAATCAGATCCTCTTTTATTTCAGTAAGATGCATAGAAGAGATATTTATCTAAGTATCCTTAGTGATGGATTAAAGCACAGATTGGTATTTAACATATGTTAATTAACAGAAATCCAAATGCAGGACCTGGCACGTGTTAGATTTTGAAAATAACATATTTCGAAAAAAAATTCAGACCAAGGTATCCTCTTAAATCAAAATACTATTTCAGAACATTTAATATAACGGATGGCGCTTTTTCCTAATAAAAATGTGCCGCTTCTCTCTCTCTCTCTCTCTCTCTCTCTCTCTCTCTTTAAAAGATTTTAAAAGATTAAATATTGAATATACTCATTAGATTTTTGACGTCATTTAATTACTGAATGGCAGTACGATGCCAATGCAACTTCTTTCCGTTTTTGGAAGAGATAATATGGCAGAGAATAACGAATTAAAATAATGAGTGAAATACTCAGATATAAAGATAAACGTATTATTATCTAAATAATATTTTGCTATTCTGTACCCTTTGAATTAGGAATCTTGCAAACTAGGCCAATAACGTCCTTATTTTCTAGACTGAAAGAATGAAAAAAAATTTTCCCACCAGAAAACTTCACATCGGGAGCTTTGAGGCTACCAAACCCATTCTCAAGATTTTCTTTCTTTAACATATTGTCTATACAAGGATTACACGCTGTGTTGTTGTATTCTGAAGTGAAATAAACTTTGTCTCTTCAGAACAGAATTTACACAAAGATAAAAAAATATATATAATATATATATATATATATATATAATATATATATATATATATAATATATATTATATGTATGTTGTATAATATATTTATATATATATATATATATATATATATATATATATTATAAATATATATATAATCAGAAAAACAAAAATCAATTTCCACCTCGGAATTAATATATTTTCATATATGTTACCTAGAATTTTTTTTAGTTGATAATAAGTTCGTCCCGTGGGCTCTACCAGCGAAGGACAAGAACTCAGGAAAAGTGGACGCTCTTTACCCATACGGACAGCAAGTGAGGTATAAGTTGATATCGGCTCCCATCTTTAGATCCCCGTCGAACTCAGGTATTTGTAAGTCGATATCAGCTCTGTTTATACGCATTCTGATATATTCCTAGTTTGACGCACGCAAAGCACTTCATGACTTTTATCAACATCACCGTGATTCATATACAGTCATTACAAACGTCCTGCATCCAATTCTGTTCTACCTTCTGCCATATGTTTTCATATATGTTTAAGGGAATTTTAATGATAATAAGTTCTTCGTCCCGTGGGCTGAAACTTATTATCAACTAAAACCCGTTGTGTTGGTCGTATATTTATTTATATATTAATTTGACCTCTGGTATTCAAAGGATCTTTGAAGCGTTGATTTATATCACGGTGATGATATAAAAAGTCATAGTATGGCTGCATGCGACAAACGCACTACATTATCAATGGCAAAGGAAAATATCGACTCTAAATACAAATACCTGAGTTCGATATTGCAAATGGGAGTTCTTGTCTCTGGTTCGAGCCCAACGACGAACTTATTATCAACTGAAAATTCCCCTTAGGTAAACATATATGAAAACATATTATTCGAAATGATATTAATTATATAATTGGATATTAAAGGATAATTATTATTTATTTATATATATATATATATATATATATATATATATATATATATATATATATATATATATATATGTATGTATGTATGTATACTTGTACAGTGGTTTCTTCTTCAAATTTTGTGACAAATTTTCTTTTTATCAAGCACCTTTATTCAACTCGTGGTTCATACCAAATAATACAGAATCTCCCGTTTAAGAGTGAAAAAGTATTGAACGTTGGGTCCTTTCGCCAAGGAAAATATGAATTCAGTTGTCATATTTTAGCAAATTGGACATTTCAATGTTTTTCTTACGATTGTGATGCTTTTTCTGGTTAAAGTGTCTTTTTTTATAGTTGGCTTTTAATTTCATCCACAAACGTCTATCAGACAATGCTTTTTAGATATTTTTACTAGAAAAGCCTTACTTCTTGAGAAAGGAAAAGGCCCTTGCAAATGAAAATTAATAAAGAGAAAAGGAAAATACTTCCAGTAATTATGAGATTATCCTTAACGAAACCGTACTGCGAATATGTTATATCCATCATATCTGAAAATTGTTTCTCAGTCTTTAGCCTTTGAAAGATCCCAAAATTTTGGAGTCAATAGAACAGCAGGAAATTAGTTCATGAAAAAAAAATCGCTAGCCAGCTCTGACTGGTTAACTCTCATAATTAGCCCCAATCATCGAAACTGTTGATCGTTCAAACAGGAGTCTTTTTTTAGCTTCATCTGATTTATAATTTAAGCATCGAATCCTACGAACTGGCCAATGGCTGCTTATGAAAAGAGCTCTCATTTTTATTTTCACTGGAAATGAGATTTTACATTAATTAGTGACTTTCTTTTTTTCCTCAAAGGACAGGTGAAATTGAAAAAAAAGGTAGTAACAATAAAATAGCAATACAACTATAATTATTAATTTTCACGTAGCCCTCCCCCACCCAGGCCAAAAATAAAATAAAACCTGTCGTAGATGGAGAAATAGAAAATATGTCAACTGAACCATTTATTCACAAGAGGATTATAATAGTAATAGATTATTGTATAATAATTTATTACTATTATATACCTCTTGTGAATAAATGTTTTTGCATCTACTTTTTTTGAGAAATAGAAAGGGGAAAATGTTTTGACTTTAGTATTTTATTAAATTGATTAACGAAATTTCAAAGTGAAATTCTTGCATCCTGCAGCACTGTATGATTTCACTAGGATAATCTGACGTCACAATTACTATGGTCTTTGATATACCACGATATTAAAATAAAGGAATCATTCTTAATTTGTGCGTATTCCCACAGAAAAATAACAAGCAAAGAAGGAAGGCTGTCAGTGCAGGAAAGTGGAATAAATTATACCTTAATGCATCACAAAATATACGACCTGTTATCCAATGGCATTACAACGTTTCTCTGGCACAAGAGAGAGAGAGAGAGAGAGAGAGAGAGAGAGAGAGAGAGAGAGAGAGAGAGAGAGAGAGAGAATTACAAACGGATGAACACTATTAACCACTGAATAAATAGCATGTATTTAACCATGTGAATATCATATTCATATCATGCTTTTGTATTCCAATCAAAGTTCTAATTAACGAACAGTAATTGATATAAAAACTCCGGCGTACTAAAAAAAACTCGCACAAACACACAAAATCATTTGAGAATCTATTGTCCGAAAATGCTTAATGAACGTTAAAACGAGGTGAAAGCGCCTCACTGCTAAGAAATGTTCTTTAAGCATTTCACTTTCGAATCAGTAATCGATACAATATAAACGGATCACACACACGCATTTACTTATATTTAATAAATAGCATATATATATATATAATATATATAAGCTTATATTATAATATTATATATATATATATATATATTGAATATACATATATATATATACAGTATATATCACACATGCCTTATATATATTATATTTCTAAAATATTATATGTATATACACACAATATACACACATAAAACATTCTCAACATGTTATAACGAGGTAGTACGAAAATATTAAAGGACGTTTGTAGCTTACTTTGTATTGAATCACGGTGATTTAAAAGTCATAATATGGCTGTCGGCGACAAACGCACTAAAAACATGGGATATCGTAAAATACAAACACCTGAGTTCGACGGGGATTTGTATATGGGAGGCGATATCCACTTATACCTCACTTGCTGGCCGTGTGGGTTAATGCGTCCACTGTAAAGAGTTCTTGTCCTTCGCTGGTTCGAGCCCACGGGACGACGAACTTAATCAACTAAAAAATTCCCTTCGGTAACATATGTGAAAATATATTATTTCCGAGGTAGAGCGAATGTTAAAGGACGTTTGTAGCTTACTGATTGTATCACGGCGATGTGATAAAAGTCATATATATGTGTATATATATATATATATATATATATATATATATATATATATATATATATATATATATATATATATATATATATATATATATATATATATATACACATATATATATATATATATATATATATATATATATATATATATATATATATATATATATATATATATATATATATATATATATATATATATATATATATATATATATATATATATATATATATATATATATATATATAATTATTGCAATGAAAATCCATTCAATAATACATTTAAGACGAGTATTTCAATTCTTACTGAAGTAAACTGGGTTATAACTCTCTACGAACAGTTTAGATCTATTACACTTTTTAAAGAATTTCAGTACCTACAAAATTATTTTAACAGTTCACGAAATGCTTATTGCGTTTCTCATTATGACCGCCTTAAAACAGAAACATACATTTCAACTTGATATAATAAAATGCAAAAATATCACGAAACAGGAATTCAGAAATCCAAATTAATTGTAACTCAGGGTCTATATGAATACGTATGTGTGCACTGTGTTTGTTTTTGTGTGTGCATGCAAAAGGGAAAATCGGTATGGTCCTAACTTGCCTCCTTAGGGAATATTAAGCGAAACTGTTTTGTAAGTTTTGGCTTGACTGCTCTATACTTTAAGCTATATAATAGATAGCTGGTGCAAAGATCATTCTTAGTCACACCTGCTGCTATTATTCATGGTACTTTTACATATGTTAGGATTTGGTATTTACTAAAGCATTCATTTACTAAAAAGAAATCTGACAATTATCTTAATATCACCTGCTTCTGATACTGAACATGTTCTTCCCAAAGCCAAAGTTGCCTGACGTATTGCATCCTAATGAACCCAAGCTCGGTCTCTGAGAGAGAAGGCTGCATGGTTCGGGTCTCGGTTTTCTACAAATTCTTTTAAGCATTCCAGTGATACTAGTCCTTCCAGTCTCCACCGTTCTAGAAGTCTGTACCTGAAGGTTCCAAAGGGTACATTATGTTTAGAGACCGACCTCTTCTTCTGTATTTCCTATGACCTTGAGTTACTTCTTTCATATGAACACCAAATTCTTTGGAAGTTTGAATTTCCAAGTCAATGGCCCTATATGAATAGGGGTCTGAATATTATTAATAATAATAATTGACAGTATTATCATCCCAGATTGTATTGTATTAGCAGGTTGCGTTGTTTAATTTCATCCCTAAAGATTGGCAAGACATTTGGCCCATTTTATATTCTGTCTGACACCTCCAAAACTTTGTAGATAAATTGGTGTTTTTGCCTCGTTATCTTCTTTCACATACACACACAAAAGCAACGAATGTTCTCACGTAGAAACTGACATATATCTTGAATTTTCCTTGCTATATCCTGGAAGTGAAATACTTCTTCGAATTTCTCACTCCTCATTGCAACGGAAATGAAAAATAAGAATGGAAATAACGAGAATATTCCCATCCGAAAATGGTCGAATCTTTTCTCCAAGTGTTAAATATTCATACCATCTACAAAAACTAACTCATACCTCTAATGTTCTTAGTTTTCTGTAAAAGAAAACTGTTGTACTGGCTTTGTCTGTCCGTTCGCACTTTTTTGTCCGCGAAAATTTTTACTGTCCCCTCAGATCTTAAAACTACTACTGAGGAGGCTAGATAATGAAATTGGAATATGTTGATCATTCACAAATCCAATCATCAAACATTAAAAATTGCAGCCCTCTGAATAAACAATCTTATTTTTATTTTTCTATATCAATTATTTTTATCTGTATTTTAAGGTATAATCGTTTTGCTGGTAACGATTTTCAGGTCACCACCAGGAGCCTGTGGTTAAAGTTTCATGATCCTCACTTAGAAATCATATTTAACAAAGTTTACCGAGACCAATCAAGAAGATTAGATCTATTTTCGTGGCCTTGATTATACAAGTTGTACCACATCTGTATAGACGAACTCAAGATTGCAAATACCGAAGAAGCTTTGGCGCTTTATTATTCATTTTCATAAAATGTGTAACACGATACTCAGAGAGAGAGAGAGAGAGAGAGAGAGAGAGAGAGAGAGAGAGAGAGAGAGAGAGAGAGAAATTTATTGCAATTTGCAAAATCAAAGAGCTAATCCATTATAACTTATTTGAAAATGATTTCAAAAAATAAATCGGGTCAATGTAAATTAGATCCACTGAATGTTATGGTTATTAAAATTTTGCCAGTTTCTTTCGTTGAATAAACAATTTTATTTTTATCTTGCTTCTATATCAGTTATTTTTATCTGTATGTTTAACGTATTTTTTCGTTTTTTATAATTTTCAGTTACAAAGGGTGGTTGCCTAAGAATAAAACTGATCCTCACTGAAAAAAAATATTTAACAAAGTTTAGAGATAAATTTTTAGACTTTTTCAATACGAGAGAGAGAGAGAATCATGTTAAAATGAGATTTGAGAGAGAGAGAGAGAGAGAGAGATTTCACTGAAAAAGATCAAAACTAAATGATTTCAAGATAAAATGAAATTAGATTCAAAATGTTATGAGAAAATTTGATTTCTTTGGAAAAACAATTTTAGATCTTGCTTCTATATCAGAGAGAGAGAGAGAGAGAAGAGAGATAATTTTCAGTTAAAAGAGAGAGAAGAGAGAACTGATCCTCATTGTTAAAAGAATAGATAGACAAATTAATAGACTTCTTAGCAAAGGCTGAGGAAGAGTGGCACTGCTTACCTAAAATTCTACGTGACAGAGAAAGAGAGAAGGATAACCAAGATTGAAAGAAACAGACAGAGAGAGATACAGAATGGTTAGCAGAGGAAGACACAGATTGCTGATTAAGAAAGCAAACAAAATTGATGCATCTTTTGAATTTATATTTTAAAAAAAAAAACGGTTATGATTAAATGACAACAAAGAAATGTGAACTTTATTCAAAATTGTTAAACAAATAATTGATTAAATCTTTTTTTATCTTATAAGATAAATCTTGCGTCATAAACTTCCGATGGCTCTTTTTTGACTGGATGTTTAGAGGCGAAGGGTTCTTTGTAGAATGAAATTGAAAATGTATTAAGACTTTTACTACTGAACAACGCATAACGTTAAAGAGGAATATGGGAAATGATTCCTGTCACCAATAAATAAAAAGAGCGCCTATAATTGCTCGGTCAAAAAGATAGGTAAAAGAAACCTTTTACGAGATTTCAAAAGCCTGATGTATAAGAAAGTTGTAGAGAGAGAGAGAGAGAGAGAGAGAGAGAGAGAGAGAGAGAGAGAGCGGTGGGGGTGGAGGTTGGGAGAATAGTGGTAGGGCGGTGATCACTTCGGTTTAACATTAATTAAATGAACAAGGGTAACTTTAATTTTCACCTAACGGGAAAAGTTTTATTTACTTGGTGGAAAATTAAACGGCAATGTGTTAAACGATCCAACTAATTACGCTCTTGAGTCATGGACTTGAACAATGGGATATTCTGCTGTAATTAGGCAATAAATGAAAACTCATTTGTATCGCACAAACTTCTCTCCAGTTGCCATGAGTTTAAATAAACAATATACATCTGGCTACTTTCACACTTTCTTATTTCTCAGTGAAGGATGGAATCAGTTGCAGACACAAACACACACACACACACACACACACACACACACACACATTTCTATGTGGTATATATATATATATATATATATATATATATATATATATATATATATATATATATATATATATATATATATATATATATATATATATACATATATATATATATATATATATATATATATATATATATATATATATATATATATATATATATATATATATATACATTATGAAGAGAAGAAAGGACAACTTTTTTTAAAAAAAACCATTGCCAAATTAATTTATTCACTGATTAAATCCCGTTAGAGGTATATATATTCATATATATGTATATAGATGTATATAAAACTATATTTGGCTATATATACAACTCTCAGGACATTGCTGATAAACATACCCACCTCAGATCCACACCTGACAGGTGTCATGGAGGCGAGTTTGGAAACTCATTAACATTACTACCCTCGTACTGTGTTTACAAATATGATAATCCTATTTTCATATATCTCTACTGCCTACCTTAAAGTTTAAACAATTTACAAATTTCTTTTGATATTAAAGGATCAAGTTTATACATCCCTTGACTGATATTCATATTATGGTTGTAACTTTCTTTTATGAAGCTAGATTCAATGATGTTCCTTTCCAGTGCATTATTAGAATATACAATCCTTTTGCCCCTTCCCAGTTGATAGCATGATTGTTCTCACTAACATGTACAAATATACCACTGTTCCTTGTGCATATCTCACACATTTCTTATGTTGTTCAATTCTTTTTCCAGTGCTTTCCGGTTTGGCCAATATAAAAGTTGTCACAAGACTTACACGGAATTTTATATACACACCCTTTAATATTGTCTGGGGAGTTCTTGATAAGTACATTTTTCATTGTTGTATTGTTCTTAAATGCGACATTAACACCAAAATTCTTAAGAAGATGAGGATATCTTTCATACTATTATTATTATAAGGCAGAACAAGCAAATTTTTTTGTGTTGTAAGGTTCTTTCTGGTTTTGATACATAGTCTTTTTGCCGCTTCAAATGCACTGTTTAATACACTATCAGGATATTTCAATTTTTTGCCTGCAATCCTAATCTTATCTATTTCATCATCAATATATTCAGGGCTACATACCAGTAATGCTCTTAAAACATAGATGAAAACACTGACTTTTTAACCTTATTGCTTTGTCCAGAATAGAAATGCACATAGGAAGAAATATTAGTGGGTTTTCTATACACACTATATTTAAACCCACTACTATTTCTTCGTATGAGGACATCCAGAAACGGTAAGCACCCATCATTTTCCATTTCCATCGTGAATTTAATTGATGGTACTAATTGATTTAACTTAGCAAAAAGTTTTTTACATCTTGGTTCCCTGGCCATACACAAATTATGTCGTCAACATACCTAAACCATGTTACATTACGTGGGATTATGTTGTTTAATATCTTCTTTTCAAAAATTCCATATATAAGTTACTTAACACTGGGGATAGAGGTTTCCCATTGCCATACCAAAATTTTGTGAGTAAAATTTACCATTAAATTCAAATTTACAATCTTTTACACATAATTTAATCAGTTCAATTAAAGTACTTTTAGAAAATGGGATATCCAGCTGTGTGTTCTCTAACAATTCAGATAAAAACGCCATCAGATCATCTATTGGCACCTTTGTGAATAGTGATACAACATCAAAACTTACATTGGCCAAACCGGGAAAGCACTGGTAAAAAGAATTGAACAACATAAGAAATGTGTGAGATATGCACAAGGGAACAGTGGTATATTTGTACATGTTAGTGAGAACAATCATGCTATCAACTGGGAAGGGGCAAAAAGGATTGTATATTCTAATAATGCACTGGAAAGGAACATCATTGAATCTAGCTTCATAAAAGAAAGTTACAACCATAATATGAATATCAGTCAAGGGATGTATAAACTTGATCCTTTAATATCAAAAGAAATTTGTAAATTGTTTAAACTTTAAGGTAGGCAGTAGAGATATATGAAAATAGGATTATCA
Source organism: Macrobrachium rosenbergii (assembly GCF_040412425.1). Lineage (NCBI taxonomy): Eukaryota > Metazoa > Arthropoda > Malacostraca > Decapoda > Palaemonidae > Macrobrachium > Macrobrachium rosenbergii. The sequence goes on along the minus strand of NC_089744.1, from coordinate 71,329,275 downwards.
TATTTGTAAACACAGTACGAGGGTAGTAATGTTAATGAGTTTCAAACTCCGCCTCCATGACACCTGTCAGGTGTGGATCTGAGGTGGGGTATGGTCTGTTTATCAGCAATGTCCCCTGGAGAGTCTATTGTGATTTTTAGCCAAATGAGTTTTAAAGGACACTCCTACCTCGACACCGGCCTGAATAGGGATATGGAGCCTCTAACGATTGTGTATGTTCGTCAGTACTGTTCTTGTAGTATATATATTTGTGACTTCTCACACTCTGTATCAGTCCTTCGTCAATGGCTTGGAAATAAAGTCGGCTCAGTCGGACCTACACCCCATTCTTATTTTCACCT
>NC_089744.1:71319977-71328434 GCF_040412425.1 Macrobrachium rosenbergii | reverse complement strand
ACAGGAAAGAGACATGGGAAAATTATTATTACCCATATTAGATAATGGAGATAATATGCAAACCATCATAGTGATGAACGCGCAGGGTTTAGTTTCGAGTAACTCAAAAGAAAGATAAAGTTCTTAGAAGAACTGACCCAAAATGAAAAAATAGAAATATTGAATATAAGTGAAACCTGGTATTCCCAAGAGACTGGTAATGATGACCAGATAAAGGGTTTCAAACTTATAGATCAGATAGAAAAAATAGAAACTCAAGGGGGAACCATGATATATGGGAGAGATGCCAATCAAGGAAAAATCTGTGAGAAATATAGTAACACAGAATGTGAATTAATAGCAGTAGAATTTGAATCTGAAAAATTAGTGAACATTGTAATATATAGACCCCTAATACTAAAGAGTTTGACATAATAATTGAAAAATTGGATGAAATATGTAGAAATCACAAGGACTGGACTATACTCCTAACTGGAGACTTTAACTTTCCTTTTGTAGAATGGAAAGAACGAATAGGAGACTGTGGTTGTATTTATACATATAAAAAAGAGAGCAATAGTAGTGCAGAAGATAAGAGGCAATTTGAAAAGCTATTAGATATGCTACTAGAACATAACATTCAGCAAATAAATCACCTACCAACAAGAAAGGATAATATTTTAGACCTAGTATTTGTGAATGAGGTGAACTATGTTAAAGAAATAATAGTATATAACACGAGTATTTCGGACCATAATGTCATAGAACTAACAGTCCGTTCCAGAACATACATGAAAACAAAGAAAAGCAAGAGACGAAAAAATGGGAAGGATATGGAAGATACAATTTCTATAGTAAGAATATAAATTGGTCAAAAATAAATGAAGAATTAAACAAAGAATGGGAAAACATATTTGTAAGTGATGATATACAGGTAAATACTGATATATTATATAAAATATTAGAGGAAATAGTGGAAAATATATACCGAAGAAAAAAGTAAGCATCAGTCACGAATTCCAAGAGACAGAAGGATCTTGTTCCAGAAAATTAGAAAGTGGAAAAAGCTCTTGCAAAAGAAAAGAATGCATGGAAAGTGATGGAACTAAAAAGTAAGATAGAAATGCAGAACAAAAGATTATACAATCAAAAGAAATGAAAAATGGAACCTAGAAGAAATGACACTACAAAATATCAAATAAAACCTAAAAATTTTTTTATTCATATGCAAAAAGATGAATAAAATAAGAGTAGAAATAGGCCCTCTAAGAATTGAAGGGCGATTAACGAATGAAAAAAGGAAATATGTAACATATTAGCAGAAAGATATAAGAGTGAATTTACACCTAGAATTGACAATGAAGATAATGATACAGAAATAAGAGATGAAAATACTGAATACTTATCAGATATAGATATTACAGAAGCCGATATTGTGCAGGCTATTAATGAAATTAAAAATGGATCAGCAGCAGGACCAGATGGAGTACCTGCCATATTGTTAAAGAAATTGGTTCATTCAATCGCAAAGCCGCTAGCAATATTATTAAGACAAAGTATAGATACAGGCAAGATTTATGATGAGCATAAATTAGCATATATTACTCCTACTTTCAAAAGTGGTTCAAGACTAGAGGCAAGTAATTATAGGCCTGTGAGTCTGACATCTCATATTATCAAAGTATATGAAAGGGTAATGAAAAAAAATATAATGAAATATAATGAAACATTTAATGAAAAATAGATTGTTCAATATAGGACAACATGGTTTTGTACCGGCAAAAAAGTACACAAACCCAACTGTTAGTCCACCATGAAAGCATATATAAAAATATGATAAATGAAAAGATACAGATGTGGTTTACCTAGACTTTGCAAAAGCTTTTGACAAGGTAGATCATAATATATTAGAATGAAAAAAATTAGAAAACATAACATTGTTGACAAAGTAGGAAGATGGATAAAAGAATTTTTGCAAAATAGAAAACAGATAGTGATTGCAAACGATGAGAAATCGGATGAAGCTACGGTAATATCCGGTGTACCACAGGGTACGGTGTTAGCTGCATTGCTGTTTGTGATTATGATTGCAGACATAGACAGTAATGTTAAGGACTCAGTAGTAAGAAGTTTGCAGATGACACAAGAATAAGTAGAGAAATTGCTTGTGATGAAGATAGGAACTCGCTACAAAGAGACCTAAACAAAATATATAAATGGGCAGAGATAAATAGGATGGTATTTAACTCTGATAAATTTGAATCAATGAACTATGGTGATAAAGTAGGAATGCTATATGCATATAAAGGACCTAATAATGAGACAATCACAAACAAGGAAGCAGTTAAAGACCTTGGTGTGATGTTGAATAGAATATGTTATGCAATGATCAAATAGCAATTTATTGGCAAAATGCAAAGCAAAAATGGGAATGTTGTTCCGGCACTTCAAAACAAGAAAAGCTGAACACATGATTATGCTTTATAAAACGTACGTACGTAGTCCACTTGAATATTGCAATATAATATGGTACCCACACTACCAAAAGGATATTGCACAAATAGAGAGTGTACAAAGGTCATTTACAGCTAGAATAGAAGAAGTTAAGGACCTTGACTACTGGGAAAGACTACAATTCTTAAATTTATATAGTCTTGAAAGGAGAAGAGAACGCTACATGGTAATTCAAGCATGGAAACAGATAGAAGGAATTTACTGAAAACATCATGGAACTAAAATTATCAAAAAGAGCAAGCAGAGGTAGATTAATAGTGCCAAAAACTATACCAGGAAAATTAAGGAAAGCACACAGGACATTAATCCACCATGCACCAGCATCGATAATGCAGCGTCTATTCAATGCGCTACCAGCTCATCTGAGGAACATAACAGGAGTGAGCGTAGATGTGTTTAAGAATAAGCTCAACAAATATCTAAGATGCATCCCAGACCATCCAAGACTGGAAGATGCAAAATATACTGGAAGATGCGTTAGCAATTCTCTGGTAGACATCAAAGGTGCCTCACACCGAGGGACCTGGGGCAACCCGAACGAACTGTAAGGTCTGTAAGGTCTGTAAGGTAAGGTGATTTGCCATAATCAATGTTTGACATATCTCCCAAAATACAACCTTTCAGTTTTCCCTGGGAATAAGTGCATTGAAGTGAAAACTTTTCGTTCTTCTCTCTTTTTCTTGCTCTTTCCCATCTCATGGCAGAATACAACCTGGTTCTTTGGGATTTTATGCAGTTGAAGTTTAAACCTGGTAATTCATTTCTTCTCCTGTCTCTTCTCTGCTGCCTCTCTGTCAAGAATCATGGTATGAATACAACCTGGTTTTCCAGGGAATCCTGTTCTTTGTTTGAAATATTTCTTTTCAGAATACAACATTTCTCTGGGAATGAGCAGAATAAAGAAGGGGGGAAAAAATCCCACTCTCTCTTGAAAACCTGACTTTCCTCCCTTCTCTGCTCTGTCCTCTGGCAGAATCCTCAACCTATCTTTCTTCACAGTTGGATTTGAATAGAGAAAGAGACATGACTAGGAAGAGAAAACCTGAGAGAGAGAGAGAGAGAGAGAGAGAGAGATCTCTCTCTCATGGCAGAATTTTAGAGAGGAAATCCCAGGGACTTTAGTCCAGTTGGATGTGAAACCTCCCAACTGAATCGAGGGGATTCTCCTCTATGAACTCTCTCATGGGAGAAGAACTGAAAGGGACAGAATTTACTTAAAGAAAATGAAGAGAGAGAGAAGAGAGAGAGAGAGTAGAGATGTTCACTTCAGCATTTAATGTATTTTGATAGATGATTGTGTTATAACCTGCCCAAGAACATTTCTACATTCTATCTCTCTTCACAGAACTGATTCATAAAGGTTATCAATATGAGGAATAAGAATTAAGCGAAGAGAGAGAGAGAGAGACAAAGAGAGAATTTTCAGAGAGAGAGTTATGTAGTTCGAGAGACAGTGAATGATAAGTGACTTAAAATTTAGCTCCAGAATTAATCTGTAGGGTGGAACTTTGTTTGCCAACTGCCACTTTTCCATCACTCTCAAATGGACGTTGAAAGAATAATCTGAATCACTTTAAGACGTCAACAGCATTCAAACTTCAGACAGATTGTTTGGCCAATACAAAAAAAGAGAGAGAGGAAAAGTAGCTAAGGACTGAAAGGGATACCATCTTGACTATGAATGATTATGTTCATTATTACATCACTTTATCAAATAAAAAGTAGACAGTGAATGAAGTTGTTATTTCCACCCAAGAAGAGAGAGCTGTACTGTCATCAGAGGAGAGAGTCAGAGAGATTGAGAAATCTAAGGACTTTCTTAGGGGTGGGATCATTCCTAAAACTCAGAGGCTATAGTCCTCTTCTATCTTCTTCACAGAATTGTAACAAAGAAGGGAGTAAACAGATGAAGGAACTTAAAGAGAGAGAGAGACTGACGTTTCCTGAAACAGGACAAGAACCTTGACTGAAATGGGACCTCCCTCCTCCTCCCTCCTCCTCTTCCATCTCTTCCTGAGGGAAGGGAATGATGGAAATGACTGGATTACTAAAAGGTTTGAATAAAATGGTACTTTCTTTGACAGCTGGTCGTCGAGAGAGAGAGAGAAAAAACGCAAAGCTGGTTTGAACCTCCTTTTAAGAATTGATTCTCCTCTTCTATCTGACTTCAAAGAAGAATTTTGCCTGAGAGGAGAGAGGAAAGATATAGCTAATAAATGATCAAACAGAAGAAGAGAGAAAATGAGAGACAGAGAGAGAGATCCCCAGAGAGACACAGAGAAAATACTAGACAAGACATTGATAAGATGGTTTAGCTTTAGTGTTACCAAAGTTACAGTTTAAATATTCAAACTTTCTCTTCCATCTCTCTTCACAGGGAAAACAAGAAGATGTACATTGCAAAAGAAAGAGGAAGTTCATTGCTAAAGAAAGGAGAGAGAGAGAGAGAGAAGGAGAGTGAGAGAGAATATATTGGTTCCATGTTACAGACTGGCAATCTAACAGACCTACAGTTAATGTTGGGATCTGAGAATCATTTAGTAATGTGAGGACAACAAGTTTGAATGAGCGCCTAACTATAGACTAATGCCATATCCGGATATATTTTGCCTTCCAGTCTTGATGGTCTGGGATGCATCTAGATATTTGTCGAGCTTATTTTAATCTATTCAACGCAACTACATTTAAAGACTCAGATGAGCTGGTAAGAACAATAAAGGTCCTCTGATATCAGATAAAATTTCAAGGAATAATTTGCTTTCCTTAGTTTTCATTCCAATAGTTTTGGCACTATTAATCTACCTCTGCTCTGCTCTTTTGACGAAATTTTAGTTCCATGATGTTTGATTGGTAATTCATGGAATATCTGTTTCCATGCTTGAATTACCATGTATTTTCTCTTCTTAATAAAACGGACTAATGAACAATTTTAAAAATTGACAAACAAACATGGTGAATCCTTAAGTTCTTCTATTGAAGATGTAAATGACTGGAACTGATTCTACCAGATTGCAATAGGCCAAGTAGACAAAGATCCAGGAAACCCTCTTCAGGCAAGGTGGTGAAAACGATATCTAGTTTTATGGCTGAAGATAAGAGAGTTCAGAGAGAGAGAGAGTGCATAGAACAACTATTGAGTTATGCTGAAAGCATTTTCCAATAAATTACAATTTGATCATTGCATCCTGTGCAAAAGAGACCTAGTCAAATTCACCAAGTCCCTCTTTTTCCTTGATTTGATTGTCTCAAAGATTTCATCTTCCAGATATCGGGGCAAAGAGAGACCAGATCACCAGAGTTCATTGATTCAAATTTATCAAGAGTTAAAAACATCCTATTTATCTCTGCCCATTTATATATTTTGTTTAGGGTCTCTGGTCTGGCAGTTCCTATCTTTCAAGCAATTTCTCTACTTATTCTTTTGTCATCTAGAAACTTAATACTATGAGTCCTTAATATTACAATTTTAGATCCAGAGATAGAGAGAAGACAGAAGCAGAGAAGAGAGTAGACTGAGTAAGAGAGAGAGACATTATTTTATGAGCTCGGAGACATTTTTTTGATGGACATATTTTGACGAGAACGAACACTGTTTTATTTTTCCAAAAATTCTTTCATGCATCCGCCACTTTGTCAACAATGTTAGATTTGGCTAATTTTTGTCATTTATTATATTCATGATCTACCTTGTCAAAAGTTTTTGCTGAGGTCTAAGAGAATTTACAACAGAAAATTTTCATTTATCATATTTTTATAGATACTGACAGTAAAAGAAAGTTGTTGTTTGTTTTTTTTTTCAAGGGTCTGGGAAAAACCACAAGAGAAGGAGTCCTAGATAGTGAACAATCTATTTGAAGAATTAAATGTAGAGAATGGATTTTTGATTAATTTTAATACAAGAACAAAGCAAATATGGTGTCATGCACTTTATTTAAAATGATGAAATTATCTTAAGAGTGAGTCTTGAAACACTTTTGAAACTAGGATTAATCAGCTGGCTAATTTATGCACATGGATACAGTTCTTTATTGAAACTTAGAGTCAGAGTTGAATACAAGACAGTAGTTATCTGCACAGACTGCAGGAGAGAGATTTGTCTAGAGAATAAGAAAACAATTAGAAAGGAAAAAATAATTAAAACAAACGTCCACAAACATCAAAAATTTTATCGCCAACATCTAAATGAAAATTCAGATGTTAGAAGGTTCTATATCGGGACTTGAATAGAGGCTAAATTTGATTACAAAATGGGAATAGTCATTTGAATAAGAAACATAGAGAAATATTTAGAGAGAGAAGAGAGAGAGAGAGAGAGAGAGAGAGAGATTATGCTAATCTGAAAAAATGGAACTATTACATAAATTTTATTTATTTTCAAAAGATATTGCAGTGGCCCCAATCAACACATGATTTTGGGTGAATGAAAAGTGGATGAAAATGATAAGAGAGGGAAAAAATATCAACGGTTGGCATGAATGAAAACCATGAATTCCATGAAAAATTGGTAGAAAAGGGGAATACAATTTGTAATGCTGACAGTCTTTAAGAAAAACTGAAAATAAACGAGAGTGCGTTCCACCTGGTTTTGAAAGAGAGAGATAAATATACCAATGTCTTCTGTAGGTATTAGGGAATATTTTTAGTTTTGAAAATGGCTTTGGTAACGAGAACTAACCATTTTGAAGTTATAAATTCACTAACAAAGATGAAATAACTGCGTTTCCCAGGCTTAATTAAGATATATAAACAGAGCATGAATGGATTATTTTTGCAGAGAAAAGAGCACAACATTTATTAATACAAAATAAAATATAAAAAGTTTTGTTTTGAATATGAATGGAAACAGGTTTAATCCACGGCTGAAAAGACATGTCAAAACAAACATTTTTACAAGGTATGGGTGAAGACTTATCGAAAATAATTATTTTTGACTTAGCCCTATCTCGGTTATTTTTCATCCTGTTAAGATTACTTTGTCAAATACTAATCCTGGAGGAAGAGATTTATATAAATTTTTCAAGAAAAGGCTACCTTAGGGGTCCTTTCTCTTCACGTTAAAAAACTGACATTTTCTCAAAAAATGTGTGTGTGTCAGGGAGAGATCGTTCGTAATGGGGGAACTAGAACAGAAATTGTCAGGAGAAGGATTCTGGAACTAGAAACCCCTCCAACTGCCCCACTTTTCTAAATATTGATATATAAAACAATGAAAACGATGATAAGTCCAGTTCTTGAAACAATTTAGGAGAAAAGATTAAGAGCAGAGCGATTTAAGGAACGGCATGAACTATAAAGAATTATCCTTAAAAAAAAGTTTTTTTTGAAACCTGATCTCATCGGCTTTTTCATCACTGAAATTACTTTGTAAATATATGAAGATACAAATGAAAGGAAGAAAAAGGAAAACCAGCAAAAGTCAAGAAAACCAAGAGACCAGTGAGGGAGGGGGGAGGCCTCCCTTTGAAAAAATGTTACCGTTGTCAACATTATCGTTCGTAGCTGAAAAGCTATAACAGTTATGCAATTGAGAGGTTTTTGGAAATGAGAAAGCCAATAAAATTCCCTGAAGGTCATCAAAATGACAATAAAAAATGAGAAACTGAATAATCCAGTTGGTGAAAAAATAGATAGAAAAGATGGTGAGAAACAGATGGCTCTGGCCCGGCCTATGGTGAGAATTATCGCTAGAAAAATTTTTTTGAAGAGCCCTATCTCGGTTATTTTTCATAGAAATTACTTTGTAAATATACGAAAAAGTAGAGGAAAAAGTTGAGAGAATAAAGGGAAAGTCAAGAAAAATGGCTTTGGTAACGGCATAAACAGTTTCATTTTGACGTTAAGAATTGATCGAGTGAAAAAAAGGTTTCAACATTATTGTTCGTAGCTCCACCATCCTATAACAAAGAACCTGAATGAAATTTTTTATGAGAAACAACAGTCCTCCTCCTCTAAATATCGACATAT
>NC_089744.1:71254977-71314977 GCF_040412425.1 Macrobrachium rosenbergii | reverse complement strand
TTCTCGGAACAGATAAGTGATCCTGGTGCCTCGTGTTAATGTTCTCAGTACGATTCTGGCCTACCGTTGGCAAGGAAAAGAGCCATTCTGGCAGAAGTTCATTTCTGATTTTGTAAATCAAGAGGCATATATCGTAAAAGTACTTCTGCTCCATTCGCAGCCAATTCAGTTTTTCAAATATTGGAGTAACATGGTCATGTTTTCGGGCACCTCCAACGGCGACCTTTGCGGCAAAATTTTGTATTTTCTTGACCCTTTCCAACTGGGTTTTATTGGTCGAACCCCAGACCCGCAAACAGTAGTTCAGGACACTCAGTACCAACGACTGTACCACCATGACTCGACAGTCTGGCTCAAATCTATCACTCACTCTGTTAAGATATAACAGGATGCCAGTTACCTTTTTGCGTAGTTCGTCAATATGTGCATTAAAAGTCATGCTACAATCCATGAAAACTCCCAGGTTTTTAACTGTGTGTGACGGAACAAGTGTCACATTACTGAATTTTATGTTCGTGTTCTCCGGGATGCGAGAGATATACTGTCTTGATCCAAAGAAAATGACCTGGGTCTTGCCTTCGTTAAGTAATAGGCCGTTACTATTAAAATAATATTTTGCAATAGTCAATATATTTTCGGCTCTCTTTATCAAATCATCGAGCTTTTTCAAGTCCTCAGTCAGCAAAATCTGTGTATCGTCAGCATAAATAACAAGAAGTCCATCCCGTATATGTTGTGGTAGATCATTGATATAGATAAAAAATAGCAATGGGCCCAAAATCGACCCCTGGGGTACACCAAAAGATATCTCCTCAGGAGAGGATAGGATTGATCCAACACGAACAGATTGGAAGCGATTGCTCACATAATTTTCGAACCAAAAAGAGTCGACATTGACTTTAGCTAATTTATTTATTAGAATCTGATGATTAACGCTGTCAAACGCTTTGGATAGATCCAATAATAACAGGAGAGATAATTTCTTATTTTCTATATTTTCATATATTTTATTGGTAACTGTAAGTAACGCAGTTTCTGTTGAAAGATTGGGTCTAAAACCATGTTGCTCGTTAACTAGTAAATTATTTGAGTCAAGGTAAGACATCAGTTGAATGGCAATTATTTTCTCGAGTATTTTTGAGATGACAGGCAACAGAGATATTGAGAGAGAGAGAGAGAGAGAGAGGAAAAGTTGCTAAGGACTGGAAGAGAGGTGTGGAACCTCCCTTCCTACCCTGTGCCCCCTCTCCTTGTTCTATCTCTCTTCACAGAGAGAGAGAGAGAGAGAGAGAGAGAGAGAGAGACAGAGGAGTGAAGAAAGTAGCTAAGGACTGAAAAGGAGGGGTGGGACCTCCCTTCCTGCCCTGTGCCACTTCTCCTTTTCCTATCTCTCTTCACGGAGAAAAGGAGAGAGAGAGAGAGAGAGAGAGAGAGAGAGAAAGAAGAGAGAGAGAGAGAGAGAGAGAGAGAGAGAGAGAGAGAGAGAGAGAGAGAGAAGAGAGAGAGAGAGAGAGAGAGAGAGAGAGAGAGAAAAGTAGCTAAGGACTGAAAGGGAGGGTGGGACCTCCCTTCCTGCCCTGTGCCACTTCTCCTCTTCCTATCTCTTGAGAGAGAGAGAAAGAGAGAGAGAGAGAGAGAGAGAAGAGAGAGAGAGAGAGAGAGAGAGAGAGAGAGAGAGAGAGAGAGAGAGAGAGAGAGAGAGAGAGAGAGAGAGAGAGAGAGAGAGAGAAGTAGCTAAGGACTGAAAGGGAGGGGTGGGACCTCCTTCCTGCCCTGCCCTGTGCCACTTCTCTCTTCCTATCTCTCTTCACAGAGAAGAGAGAGAGAGAGAGAGAGAGAGAGAGAGAGAGAGAGAGAGAGAGAGAGAGAGAGAGAGTAGAGAAGGAGAAGAACTAGCTAAGGACTGAAAGGGAGGGTGGGACCTCCTTCCTGCCCTGTGCCACTTCTCTTCCTATTTCTTCCTATCTCTCTGAGAGAGAGAGAGAGAGAGAGAGAGAGAGAGAGAGAGAAGAGAGAGAGAGAGAGAGAGAGAGAGAGAGAGAGAGAGAGAGAGAGAGAGAGATCTCTTGTAGCTAAGGACTGAAAGGGAGGGGTGGGACCTCCCTTCCTTTCATATTTGAGAGCCATCCTTCTTTAAGAGAGAGAGAGAAAGATTATTCTAGCTATCTTACCAGAAGGAAGACAGAGAATAGATCCAGATAGAGATTTGAGAGAGAGAGATCTTCTAGAGAAGAGTCTTCATCAAGGGACATAGCATACTGAAAGGGAACTGTGGACCTTCTTCCTGCTGTGCCGGTCTTCTAGATCCTTTCTCAGAGATTACAGAGAAGACATCTGCAAGAATAGACCAGATAGAGAGAGAGTTTTGAGAGAGAGAGAGAGAGAGAAGAGTCTTCATCCCTTTTGAGAGAGGAAGCAGTGTCTTTAACAGAGATTTGATGTCAGTCTTCATCAAGGCAGAGTTGACCTAACTGATCTGCCCTGTGCCATTTTCTTCCATCTTCCAGTCTTGGATTCACATCAGGAGATGCAGAGAGAGAGAGATCCATTTTTTGCGCCTTGAGAGATTGATTAAACAGAGTTTTCCAATTTCTAAGAGAGTTAAAGGGACAAGGTGGGACCTCCCAGAATTTCTGCCCTTTCCTTTTCCATTTGCAATAGACCAGTTCACTCTTTGAAGAGAGCCTTTCAGAGAGAGATATCTGAGAGTCGTCTGAGAGAGAGAGTTCATCTTTCTCTTTTTTCCTTAGAGCCTGCTAGTTTTGGCACTATTAATTTTGATCTCTTTCTTTTTTCTAATTTGCCAGTTCCAGAGATGTTTTCTTTGACTTCCCAGAGAAAGTTCCTCTGCTTGACAAGATGGGAAATCTTGCCAGCTGACTTCTTACTAGGAGAGTCTCCTTATGCCCATCTGCTCATTCCAGCTATCCTTCTCTTCAGAGATAATCTCAGATAGATCAACATTGATTCTAGCTCAAGAGAGACCTTTCAGCTCTTTGATTTTTGATCCTGCTGAGAGTGTTCCTTTAGGGACCTCCAGACGTTGACTTTTCCAGGTTTTTTGCCTTTTTCCTTTTGCCTGCCCGCTAAAACAGACGTTGACTCTCCCAGAGAAAGTTCCTCTGCCTGACAAGATCTTTTTTTCTTTGCCAGCCAGCATATTCTCAATGAGGAGCTTTTCTTCTGCTGATTTTTGAACAGCCGTCAGCTCTCTTCCATTGAGGGCTCTTATGAGAGATCTGAGCAATTGTTGACTCTAGCCAGTGAGAGTTCCTCCATCTGATGAGTTGACTCTTGAGCCTGCTGGAGTCAATTAGGGACCTCCTTCCAGATTTGACGCTTTTCTGAGAGCTTGTCCGATGCCCGCTAAACAGACGTTGACTCTCCCAGAGAAAGTTCCTCTGCCTGACAAGATGGGAAAATCTTGCCAGCCACTGACTCTCAGAGGGAGAGTTCGTCTGCCGACTGAACAGCCGTCAGCTCTCTTCCTGAGGGCTCCTATGCCTTTCCCTCTTCTCTGAGCAACTGTTGACTCTAGCCAGTGAGAGTTCCTCCACCTGATCTAGCCAGTTGACCCTTGTGAGCCTGCTGGAGTGGTAGGGACCTTTCCAGACGTTGACGCTTGCCCTGAGAGCTCGTCCGCCTGCCCGCTAAACAGACGTTGACTCTCCCAGAGAAAGTTCCTCTGCCTGACAAGATGGGAAAATCTTGCCAGCCACTGACTCTCACTGGGAGAGTTCGTCTGCCGACTGAACAGCCGTCAGCTCTCTTCCCGAGGGCTCCTATGCCTCCCGCCTCTGAGCAACTGTTGACTCTAGCCAGTGAGAGTTCCTCCACCTGACGAGTTGACCCTTGTGAGCCTGCTGGAGTGGTAGGGACCTTTCCAGACGTTTTTATTTGCCCTGAGAGCTTGTCCGCCTGCCCGCTAAACAGACGTTGACTCTCCCAGAGAAAGTTCCTCTGCCTGACAAGATGGGAAAATCTTGCCAGCCACTGACTCTTCGGGAGAGTTGTCTGCCGACTGAACAGCCGTCAGCTCTCTTCCCGAGGGCTCCTATGCCTCCCGCCTCTGAGCAACTGTTGACTCTCTAGCCAGTGAGAGTTCCTCCGCCTGACGAGTTGATTTGACCCTTGTGAGCCTGCTGGAGTGGTAGGGACCTTTCCAGACGTTGACGCTTGCCCTGAGAGCTCGTCCGCCTGCCCGCTAAACAGACGTTGACTCTCCCAGAGAAAGTTCCTCTGCCTGACAAGATGGGAAAATCTTGCCAGCCACTGACTCTCACTGGGAGAGTTCGTCTGCCGACTGAACAGCCGTCAGCTCTCTTCCTGAGGGCTCCTATGCCTCCCGCCTCTGAGCAACTGTTGACTCTAGCCAGTAAGAGTTCCTTGCCTGCCTTTGAGTTGACCCTTTGAGCCTGCTGGAGTGGTAGGGACCTTTCCAGACGTTGACGCTTGCCCTGAGAGCTTGTCCGCCTGCCTGCCGCTAAACAGACGTTGACTCTCCCAGAGAAAGTTCCTCTGCCTGACAAGATGGGAAAATCTTGCCAGCCACTGACTCTCGCTGGGAGAGAGAGTCTGCCGACTGAACAGCCGTCAGCTCTCTTCCTTGAGGCTCCTATGCCTCCTCTTCTGAGCAACTGCCTGACTCTAAAATTCCTGCCTCCAGTTCCAAGACTGAGACCATCCTCCTCCTGAAATCGTCCTTTGCTGGATGGTATTTCCTCTTTTGTCTTGCTCTTCCTTCCTGCTGCTTCCAGACAGGAGATCCATCAACTCTGTTTTCTCTCCTCATCTTTTTGCAGTTTGCCTGACAAGCTTCTTCCAAATCTTCTTGGGCCAAGAGGAGCTCCTTCTTCTAGAGAACATTTCTCTCTCCTTCCCTTTCGAGGGCCTCCTTCAACAAGGCGTTCTCCAGTGAGAGTTCCTGTCCATTGACTTCTTTTTTTTTTCATTGATGTTCTGAGAGCATTTAGGAATTTCCTCTTCCTTCAGCACACTTCTCTTCAGACGCTTGCAAGTTTTCAGTCCAGTCTCGTCCTCGGAAAAGCACCGGGACCTTCTTTCTCTTTTTTTCCCTTCTGGAACTTTCTTTTCATTTTTTCTCTTGGCTTTTTAGTGAACCTCTGCTATCCTCAGTTTGAAGAAAGCCACTGGGTTTTCCTCCTTTCTTCTTCAGAGTGATGACGTCACCAGTCAGTCCTTCCTTCCTTTCAGCACTCTTTCCTGAAGGTTTCTTTAGACTTCATTGAAGGATCCAGGAATTCTTTGAGAAATTTGAGAGAGAAGAGGAAGGGACAAAAGCTGAATTTGGCCAGGAGAGAAAGGATTTTGAAGCAAAGCGAAGAGAATAACATGAAGGAACGGAGAGAAGGGGAAACAAAATCAGAAGGAATCCCTGGATCCTTTGCTGAAGTCTTTTATCAGGTCTTTCATTTTCTTTTCCTTTTTTTTTTGAAGGAAGTAAGATCTTGACGTCATTTCATCTCAAACTGACAAGATGGGAAAATCTTCAGCTTCTGATGAGCTATTTCTTCTTCTTCTTCTTCTTCTTTTTCTTCATTTTTTTTCTTCTTTTCTTCTTCACAAATACTAGAGCATTTCTTGAACTTTTCTTGTTGTTCCACAGTGGTGAGTTGATTCATGTGAGATTTGGTATGATACAGGTTGAAGAATCTAAGCTAAGGCCTTGAAAAAAATCTACCGAAAAACAAGATATATATATAAAAGACCTGAGACAGCCTCAATTTTATTATTTATGAATTTGAAAATTTAGCCTGAGATTGATAATTTTTTCTGAGTTGACCCTTTCAGCCTTGGATACATAATCTTCATATGTTACATACATACATACATCCATACATTGATACATACGTTGACTTCCCACATTTTTCAAATTATACAAGAGGGAAAATTTGTCAAACTCTTTATATTATAGTAAGGTCTATATATACAATGTTCACTAATTTTATAGATTCAAATATTATATATTTAATTATATATTCTATATACTATATTTATCAGAGATTTTAGATTTGATTGGCATCTTCTCTTTATATGAGGTATATATATTATATTTGATATATATTTTTTCTATATATATATCTATAAGTTTATAAATATTTATCTGGTCATCATTACCAGTCTCTTGGGAATTTATATATGTTTTTTATATTATATTATAATATTTGAAAGGATATTTTTTGATTTATAGATATTCTATCTATATATCTATCTTTCTTAATTTTATAGATAAAATAGATATATGCCAGAGTTCATCACTATGATGATTTTGCTATATTATCTCCATTATCTAAATATGGGTAATAATAAGGATTTTTCCATTATCTCTTTTGTAGCAACTGTTCTGATATGTTGATCTTTTTCCTCCACCTGAAATTGACTACAGCCTTTGGAAATCCAACTTTTCCATTATATTTGTTCTTCCAGCTTCATATTTATTCACTTTGTGCATAAACCTGCACTTATCTCCATATCTGCACCAGAGAGAGCATCATAGAAACATTTTCTTGTTCCTTGTGCTATATCTAGAGTGCTCCTATGGCAGAGAGAATTTGGTGCTGACTTTTCATAAAGTGTTGTTGAGTTGACTAAAGATCTTGGAGTGGTAGGGACCTCTTCTTTTTGCCTTCACTGCCCTTTTTTCCAGATCAGCATGATCTTTTGTTCTTTTCTTTATTTGAGATTTTTTTACCTTGGTTTTGATATATGTTTTTAACAAGGTTTTGATTTTGGTCTTTGATGCTAGCCAGGATGCAGTACCTCATTTCTTATTAAACCTTTTACATCCAAGGGACCTTCTTCCAGTTTCTACAGATTTTTGGATGTAGATCTCTGCATTCCTCTTCATAGCCATCTAGATATGCACATTTGCCATAGATCTCATAATTGTGACATATCTTGGGATGTTTTAATGAACATCTTTCAAAACCTGCAGAGACTTTCAAAAGAGTGCATACCTGAGTCTTTCTTTAGAGCCTGCTTTTTTTTTTTCTTGTTTCCTAAAGAGCTTCCCCACTTCATTCATGGAGAAGAATGTACAACCTCTTTGGGATTTTATTTTGATTTATCAGGTCATAAAGAAGGAGAGAGATATTTATGTTGCAGAATTGCCTCATCTTGTAGAAGAGAGATTGAGAGAGAGAGAGAGAGCAGCTCTTCAGAGATCCATACTATTATCCTGTTCTTTTGTTTTCATTAATCTTTTCTTTCTTTTCTTTCTTATTTTTTTTTTTTTCTGAGAAATTTTTTCAAGATCTTTTTTTCTAGAGAGAGAGAGAATGAGAGAACATTTAGATTTCATCCTCCACTGAGCAAACTTCTGAGAAACCTCATTTGATTTGGAGTGGTTTTTCTCTACCTTGTCTATCCATACTTAGACATGTTGAGCGTTGACTCTTATTTTTCCTCTATGACAAGATGTCCTTATTTCTACTGAACAGTTTGCTCTGAAATATTCCATGCCTCCCACCTCTGAGCAACTGTTTCTCTAGCCAGTGAGAGTTCCTTCTGATGAGTTTTTTGAGCCTTTCTATATGGGCCTTTCTGAGACAGTTTTTTGTGGATTTTTACTTTAACATTCGTTGACTCCCACATAGTTTTACATCCTGACAAGGCATCCGTTTGCCTATTGCATCAATCAATATATTGATCTAACAGAAAAGAAATTGAAACTAAAACCACTTGAAACTTGAAAAAGTAACTTTTGACATTTGCCAATTTTGATTTTGAATTTTTTATTATTTTCTTTTTTTTTCATTTATAATTTGATAACTTGAACTTTGAACAGATTGAGTTGACTCTTCAGAGATATTTCATATTATTAAAGATGGGAAAATTAGCAGATTGAAAGGAAAGTCTGAAGACAGATCAGCTGATCTTTTTGATATGCTTTGCCTACAGAATGAATCAATTTGCTAGCCAAGAGTTCTTTACAAGTTGACTTGTGAAGCCTAGGAATCTTTAGGGACCATTCAGATGTTCTTTTCTGAAAAAAGTTTTCTAGAGACGAGAGAGAGAAGAGAGAGATGCCTGACAAGATGGGAAAATTTTTGATGCTGAGAGAGTTCGTCTAGACTGAAAGGGAGCTCTTTCCTGGGGCCTGCCTTTGGAGCAATTTGACTCTAGCCATGATTTTCACCTGATGAGTTGACTTCAGAATTGGAGTTAGGGACCTCTTCAGATGTTGACGCTTGATGAAGAGAACAGAGTTTTCAGAAGAGAGAGAGAGAGAGAGAGAGAGAGAGAATGAAAGAGAGAGAGAAAATTAAGCCACCGATGAGTTCTTGATGAGAGTTTCTGCCGACTCTGAAGCTCTATTTCCTGAGGGCTCCTAATCAGTCTCTGAGCAACTGTTGAGAGAGAGAGAGAGAGAGTTCCTCCACCTGAAAAGAGTTGACTATTGTGAGCCTGCTGGAGTGGTGGTAGGGATTCACTGTTGTCTCAAAGAGAGAGAATGTCAATCTCTAATCAGAATTGGAAAGAGAGAGAGAGAGAGACAAGAGAGAGAAAGAGAGAGAGAGAGAGAGAGAGAGAGTTCTAGGTCTGTGACTGAAGGACTGAAAGGGAGGGGTGGGACCTCCTTCCTGCCCTGACTCTGCCACTTCTTCTTTTCTATCTCTCAGAGAGCCACAGAGAGAGAGAGAGAGAGAGAGAGAGAGAGAGAGAGAGAGAGAGAGAGAGAGAGAGAGTTGAGAGAGAGAGAGAGAGAGGAACAAAGCTAAGGACTGAAAGGGGGTGGGACCTCCCTCCTGCCAACTCTCTCCTCTTCTCTCTTCAACAGATCTCTTCAGAGAGAGAGAGAGAGAGAGAGAGAGAGAGAGAGAGAGAGAGAGAGAGAGAGAGAGAGAGAGAGAGAGAGAGAGAGAGAGAGAGACTGAAATGGGGGAGGGGTGGGACCTCCCTTCCTCTCCCTGTGCCCTTCTCCTCTTCCTTAGCCAGAGTTCTCTCTCAGAGAGAGAGAGAGAGAGAGAGAGAGAGAGAGAGAGAGAGAGAGAGAGAGAGAGAGAGAGAGAGAGAGAGAGAGAGAGAGAGAGAGAGAGAGACCCCTCTGTAGCTGACAAGGACTGAAAGGGAGGTGTGCCCCTCCCTTTCCAGAGAACCTCTTCCTCTTCTCTCTCTTCAGAGATCTCTTCAGATTGAGAGAGAGAGAGAGAGAGCCAGAGAGAAGAGAAGAAGAGAGAGAGAGAGAGAGAGAGAGAGAGAGAGAGAGAGAGAGAGAGAGAGAGAGAGAGAGAGAGAGAGAAAGTAGCTAAGGACTGACTGAGAGGGGGGTGGGACCTCCTTCCTGCCCTTCTTCTTGCCACTTCTCCTCTTTCTATCTCTCTTCACGGAGAAAAGGAGAGAGAGAGAGAGAGTTCCTCCAGAGAGAGAAGAAAGAGAGAGAGAGAGAGAGAGAGAGAGAGAGAGAGAGAGAGAGAGAGAGAGAGAGAGAGAGAGAGAGAGAGAGAGAGCCTGACAAGAGACTGAAAGGGAGGGTGGGACCTCCCTTCCTGCCCTGTGCCACTTCTCCTCTTCCTCCTCTCTCTTCACAGAGAGAGAGAGAGAGAGAGAGAGAGAGAGAGAAGAGAGAGAGAGAGAGAGAGAGAGAGAGAGAGAGAGAGAGAGAGAGAGAGAGAGAGAGAGAGAGAGAGAAAAGTAGCTAGAGGACTGCTGAAAAAGGAGGGTGGGACCTCCCTTCCTGCCCTGTGCCACTTCTCCTCTTCCTATCTCTCTCAGAGAGAGAGAGAGAGAGAGAGAGAGAGAGAGAGAGAGAGAGAGAGAGAGAGAGAGAGAGAGAGAGAGAGAGAGAGAGAGAGAGGAAAAGTAGCTAAGGACTGAAAGGGAGGGGTGGGACCTCCTTCCTTCCTGCCACTTCCCTGTTCCTATCACTTCTCCTCTTCCTATCTCTCTTCAGAGAGAGAGAGAGAGAGAGAGAGAGAGAGAGAGAGAGAGAGAGAGAGAGAGAGAGAGAGAGAGAGAGAGAGAGAGAGAGAGAGAGAGAGAGAGAGAGAGAGAGAGAGAGAGAGAGAGAGAGAGAGAGAGAGAGGAAGAGAGAGGTGGGACCTCCCTTCCTGAGAGAGATAGCCAGGAGAGAGAGAGAGAGAGAGAGAGAGAGAGAGAGAGAGAGAGAGAGAGAGAGAGAGAGAGAGAGAGAGAGAGAGAGAGAGAGAGAGAGAGAGAGAGAGAGAGAGAAAAGTAGCTAAGGACTGAAAGGGAGGGTGGGACCTCCTTCCTTCCTGCCCTGTGCCACTTCTCCTTTTATCTCTCTCTCTTCAGAGAGAGAGAGAGAGAGAGAGAGAGAGAGAGGAGAGAGAGAGAGAGAGAGAGAGAGAGAGAGAGAGAGAGAGAGAGAGAGAGAGAGAGAGAGAGAGAGAGAGAGAGAGAGAGAGGAAGGAAGACATCTGCAAGAGAGAGCTAAGGACTGATAAGCAAGCAGAACAGGTATGCATTTACAGTATATGAAAACCCACCTTCTAACTGTCTCCTACATTCATTTCTTAAGCTACCACGACGATGCTCCGTAAAAATCATGGTAGAGATTTAACTTATTCCTCAGAGGACTTAGGATATGTTCAAATGAGTACCTGGATAAAGAATTTAACACGATCCGCCAACACCTAACGCAGCTGCTATATCCACCACACATTATCCGGGGGCTATTAACCGAAGCGAATAAAATATACTATAAGGTCCCACTCACAACAGACAAATAGATTTCAACAACAAAATAAAGCTTCCGTATGATGAAAACATCGAAAAGGCTTCCGAACAACTCAGGCCTAACAATCCTTTCATTTTCCATTATCCCAAATCCATCGGGAGTTCGCTCGTTAACGTATACTTAAATAACAAAAGGGAAGAAGCCGGAGTTTACAAGATACCGTGTAGTAATTGTCAGGACATCTACGTAGGCGAGACAGGTAGATCGCTCTCGCAAAGAATAACAGAGCACAAAAGATCCCAGTGCGTTATGCTTGGAGAGTTCGAGATTTTCTACATATCAAATACAGAGCATGCCATTAACTGGGAGTGAGGCAGGTTGGTTTTCAAAAGTATCCGTACAAAAAGAAGGATACTGGAATCTGCTATCATCAATCAAACCAACAATATGAACCTGTCAGGAGGACATTGGAAATCGGATGACATCGACACCTTAATCCTCAAATCCCTCATGAAGAAGATGACCCAGGAAACGCGACCGCCAGATCCATCCTTGGAAACCACCTGTCCATATTCTACCAGTGAACAGGGCACAGAAGCTAGTGCCGAAATATATGGATTTCAACGTTTAAATAGTGTTTTATGGGCCTTCTTATATTCATATTACACTGTAGTATTACAGGAAAAAGACATTCATATATATATATATATATATATATATATATGTATATATATATATATGTATATATGTATATATACTATATATATATATATATATATATATAGTTAAAAATATCTGGCTTAAAACATTGTGACAAACACAAAATGTTCTCAGCGCATTTCCTTCGTAACTCCTTCAGCTCCTCCTATGAATTTTAAGTGATGCGTCGCTTTCTTCGGAACATTCGTCAGAACATTCTTCGGAACATTCTTCACAAAATAAACACAAGTGGCCAATTTTCCTGGAGCGGAGGAGAGGCCAGAAAGAAAAAAAAGAAGGAAAGAAAGAAAGTGTAGCACAAGATTTCCGAGACAGAAGATACGACAAATTTTATAGATAAATCTTGAGATTTCATTTTTTCCAGACAAGGTGATGTCAGTAGGCGAGGTTCGGTTTCTGTCGATAAAAAAAAGAACACGAATTACTTCAGTGCTGAGACCAATAACGGAGGAACGGTAAATGAATCTTAAACTACTAATTATTATTATTATTATTATTAATATTATTATTATTATTATTATCATTATTATTATTATTATTATTATTCATTTGAAAGACCCTATTCATATGGCACAACCAATCCACAGGGGCTTAACATGAAATTGAAGCTTCAAGAATATGGTGTTATTAGAAGGAATAACAGAAGAGGAAGTCAGTTATTGGAAAAACATATTAATAAATTAATAAAGGATAACAATAAATTATTGAAATACAAAGGAGAACTGGTTTGGGTAGTAATGCCTTATCTCCAATCAACAACAGATAAGTAAAAAATTATCTCTGTAAACAAGGTTAGTAAACAATAAACAAAGTTCCTGTGCTTAAATGATGAACACTGTCGTCAGCTAGCAATTGCCAATATGTGAAATGTGTCACTGCGTTCCCTCTCATGCTCTCTCTCTCTCTCTCTCTCTCTCTCTCTCCGTAATCTGTTTCATAATAGAGCAGTCTTGAAGCAAGTCTTTCCTTGAAACATCACAGTATTTTTGAGTTAGCCGAAGGTGTTATGAACATTTTGTTTATACCAAACAGAACGCGAGCAGTTGTTTTCAGTCGAGGCGAGAATGATCAAATAGACAGTTGTTTGATTTAAAATCCCCTTTGAGCCATATACCTCCATGTATGAGTTAGTTTTCGAACTTAAGCAAGAAACTCAAATTGGGAAAAACCTTAAAACTGGGTCAAATTCCTTTTCTCTTTCTATTTTTGCCTAAATCATACTCTGGAATTAAGTGTAATGCATTATGATAAACCTCGAAAACTATTCTGTTTCTGAAGCCAGAACGAGGCACGGCCGAAATTAGGGCAATAAAAATTAAGTTTACCTTAATAGATGGCCAAGGATTTGTTGTGTGCCAGAGGGAGCAAACTCGCCTAAATCTCAGAAAGCTTGAGGCCGTAAATGAAGTAACACAGTTGTAAGTTTAGGTACTTCCGTAATAAAGGGGATGTGCGTATGGTAATTTTGTTTTTACGTGTGTGCGTGCGTGATGAGATGCGTATTCGGGCTATTATTTCTACTGAGGAAATTGGTAGCTCTCGTTCAGCGGCTGTCAGAAGTGAAACCTTGATCCCTCAGCTCTCTCTCTCTCTCTCTCTCTCTCTCTCTCTCTCTCTCTCTCTCTCTTACACACACACACACACGCACACACACACTTGCAGGTCATTTACAGAAACATCAGCTGAACAGCCTAAAATGTTCAATTTCATAAATAGAGGACCTCCACCCCCAACCTTGACAGAACGCAATGACCACTGCCTCCCTGTCCATCTCCCCTATCTCCCCCCTCTTCCAACCCCTCTCCCCCCGTCCCCTTACCCATGGGGGGTTCATAATGTATTTGCCATTCGGCCGAATTACGTATTTAAATTTCCCGGCGACTGAATTTTGAATCTCAGTCTTCTCCAGTAACACTAAGGCTAAACGGTTATGACGTCACGGGGTTCTTATCGCAATGGAGGATTTTATTATCCATTTTCTTCTATAAAGTTTTTTTATTATTATTTTATGGGAGAAGATAATAAATGATCCTGTGCCGAAATGATTTTATCAGATTTTATCTCGGTTTTTATGAAGTTATAATTATGGACGGTTCTTTTTTCGGGATATAAAATTAATAATGATAATATTTATCAGAGAATATTAAAAGGTACCGTTTGTTGATGAAATCTGAATATTTATCTCTTGTTTCTATATTTAGTGTTTGGTTTGTGTACTCTCTCTCTCTCTCTCTCTCTCTCTCTCTCTCTCTCTCTCTCTCTCTCTCTCTCTCTCTCAGAGAGAAGCTTCATTACTAATCTCTGGGCAAGCGAGGTGCATGTTTCTCGTTTGCGTGGATAGCGTTAATAGAGTTACCTCGTTTGTGGTGAGACTTTTTCAGTTTGTGTTCAAGTTTTTTTAGGATTTCTTTCAAGTTTTCCACTTTCTGGTTAACGCCACTGTTCTCGACCGTCGACTGACTGCAGGTATCTATTTTATATCTGATCAACACAGAGAGAGAGAGAGAGAGAAAGTCCTCCTACTCTGGAAATTTCGAACATACCAAGTTAAATCTTGTCCGAGTATATTAGCGTAATATTCTATTCGTCACAAACAACAATAAAAGAAAAATTATGACTCATATCCTATAAGAATCTAAGTACTGTTCAATGAACAAAATGAGCTTAAGAGTTCCAGATAATTATTTGATTATTAGACTTTTCCAGATGCTAGTCACCAGCAATGATACAATTATATATAAATATATATATATATATATATATATATATATATATATATATATAATAATAATATATATATATATATATATATATATATATATATACTATATATATATATATATATATATATATATATATATGTTTAAGGACTTAAATTAACACTTTTGAAGTGTCGTGCGTGCTCTCGATCTTTCTTCAGGAAAAAGAGGCGTATGAAGGTTCGCTCACGTGCTGCCCATCCATTTTTTCTCCCCTCTCTCTCTCTCTCTACTCTCTCTCCCTCTCTCTCTCTCTCTCTCTCTGCGTGTATCGCCTCTCTCTCTCTCTCTCTCATCCCCTTTCAGAAGTTCCTGCAGATCTGCTCATTCTCACCAAAGCAATTAAATGGACTATTTAAAGAAAGCATAATAGTTTCTACAAAATAGGTTTATTATTCAAAATAACCCAACAAGAAATTAATAAAACAAAGCAAAGATTAAATGCATAATAAATGAATTATCGAGTCAGATAACTAAACTCTGAACTGCAAAACACTTCTACAGTTAAGAAGTCTCACTATGGCTAATAGCCTGAAAATATCCAAACTCACACATACTCCCCCAAATCAATAACTAAGTCATGTCAAAAAAACAGTCTACCACATGTTATTCAGACAGTCCACACTGTCCACAGACATCTGTCGGAAGAATTAAACATGATAGAAAACTCCAAAAATATATGAAATACAAAACACAATAACAGAAAGTGTAAATGCATGGCAAGATATAGCCAAACGTAACATGACAAAACAATAATATAAAGAGGTATGAATATTCATATCAATCTCACCAGTTCAAAGTTCATAATGATCAGAAAATCATGGTAAATCCACAAGTTCCAATTTCCTCCCATAAAAACAGAGATTTCAAACTCTACAGCATCTTGCCGATTTCAAAGCCTGGATCTCCAAAGCTACGTCTAGACAACTGCAGTTCTATCACGTTAATGAGCGATCAGAAAACTCACTTTTAGGGCAGATTTGGCATAATCTGAATCAAATTAACACTTGTACTCACGAATATACACACCTTCAGGAGATCACCTGACTGCCAAAATTGCTGAGGTTCTCCACACCAGATGGCTGAGAATCAAACTATTTGCTGAACACAAAAGATTTTACATCGAGGTCTCTCGACCTAGTTCCATCTGACTCCAAAAGTTAACCATCACATCTTAAAGCACATTAGGCTATGAAATGCATATATGTCGTCACTTTAAAATTGTAGCAGCCATATTTTCTGAAATAGAGCTCGTACCACATAAAGCGTCTACGCTCTCCTTAACGACAAACTAAAACAAAGCATATGTATAAACATAACAGATAGAGCTATGCTCAGTGTAATGTCTACTGCACTACCCCTTTAAAGGACGCTAACTCTCATGGCCTTCACTTCAATCACTGGGGTTGTGTTCTTAGAGCCTTTACATGTAATCTTACAAACACGAATAAGCTTTACCCCTACTCCCACAACAAAAAATTATCAGTAAAATAGCTATTAAGACAATTAAAATTGTCGGCATAATATATTCTGATACTGGAACATCACTGAATCGTCAATGTCTTCCAACGGTGGAACCGTCATTGGCACAACAGTTTAATGAAGTACTGCCACTACCAAATGCTTTCGTTACCGCATGTGGCGCATAATTATCTTCTCGGAACTGTTGAATACAACCGCGGCTAGAAATAGAAATTCCGTGAGCAGGATTCTGCAGGATAAGACAGTTTGGATCCTCGGAGAACGAATGATGTCGACTTGTTGTTCTGGCACATCGTGGCAACTGCACATTTCTAGCAAAGATGGCAGTAAGAGTTGTAAATTGGACTCGATGTAGTAAATCTCGCAGGAACTGTCTAAAGTCACACATTCTGTCAGGTCTGTCCATGAACTAATGACAACTCACAACCACCCACAGACACAACTGTAACTGGAAAATACTACTGTCACACACACATACTTCTCTAACTAAAGTACAACCACCTCTTATAATCAACTCCAGTCAACGATGCACTGATCTCCCAAAACGAACATGGTCTCTATATCATGTCTTTACTGAGTCTCCCAAAACACTGCAGAAAAGGTCTAACCAACAAAAAGGTTTCATGTTACTGAACCAAACAAAACTATAATGTAAAGTCAAATACTCTCAATGTGAACTAATTCAAGTTTGTATCTCAGAATAATCACAGTCAACTCACTATTAAGCACAATACTCTACGGAACTCACTCACAAAAAAATTCTATCCAAACACTAAAGGTATCATATAAGTAAAGACATGAAAGATTCTACTCCGGTTAGCAAAATGTTCGCAACACCTGACTAACTCTCAACAAAATAGCAATTGACGTAATGGCAATCGCTCCCATGATCATAACAACTACAATCACTCACAACACAGCTCCCTTTATTTAAAAAAAAAAAAAAGAAACTGGAAAAAAATCCAAATATACTCAAGCCGATCTACTTAACCCGAAAAAAAAAAAAAAGATCATGCTGTTCGGTCTGATATACTAAGTATCTCCCAAAAAAATCTAAACAACACACATTGCGTCAGATGATGAAACACATCATAACACAATAGCCACCTTCTTACACTAACACACGGGTCAAATATCGTATGAAATTAGCCCATGTCTCAATTCCTAAAATCATTCGAAAACAAATGATTAAGAACTTCAACATCTAAAATGAACAAGAGAAAAAATAAAAAAAAATATCATATATACAAATATCAACCCATTTATCCCTCTAACTATATACAAACGTTCCACTACATAACTATATACAAATGTTCCATTACATCCCAACTTTCTTTAACTTCGAAATATGGGTCAATTTCGTCACACCCGTATTTACATCTTTTACTACAAATCTATTCCCTCTTTTGATCTCTACAATCTCAAAAGGTCCGTGGAACTTCGGACTTAATTTATAATTCAGATCATTCCGAACATTCACTTTAACAAACACTCTATCACCCATCAGAAAAAGCTACTCCCCTCGATTCCCGCGTTACTTTTCTCTACCATTGCCGAACCAGTTCGAGTTCTTTACTGATCGTGCAAATCTTTCTCTCGCTGTATTTATCAATGAGTGACCGTAACATCACCCTGAACACACTCTGGTAACAAATCAAGGTCCTTTCAACGGCCACCCGCCTGGCTTCTGCTGGAGATATCTTAATTGTGTCATTCATCATAGTGATACTATATGGCCCTTCATCCAAAAGACCTGTCCCAATGTGTACTCCAGACCTCCGTCATGCGTAAAGCTTGATTACTTTCGATTCGCCTCTCATATTATTCACTTCAGGTCTGCAGGATTATAGATACTTTCTTTATCCCCAACAAAATGCAAGACAAGTCTAAAGTCTTATTAATAAACTCCCTACCATTGTCTGTGATCAGACGTTTCAAAGAACACCATATCGACAAATTATCCCTTAAAGAACCCTATAACTTAACTTCCTCAGCTGATTTGTATTTCGGTGGGAAAATCTCGACAAAGCAGAGTCAACTCATCAACAACTACTAATAAGAAATGTCTCTATAACCATAAAAGCGGACTCTGAGAAGTTACCCAGAATATCCATATGCACTCTGAAACGGCCTATGGTATGGGATATGAACCCAAAGCGACCGCGACACTGTGGAAATCGTAACCTCAGCAATTGCAAATAGCGCGCTTCTTCACAAAGGCTTCTACTGCGGAAAACATTTTTCCAAGGAAAGAACTTTGACCTGACGTTTTCATACGTCTTGTCTACACCAAATAGGGGAGAACCAAATTTTCAATGTACAATGTCAAGACTTGTGGTACTAGACTCTCTGGCACGATGATTTGTAGCGTCTCACCCATGCTTGAGTATGCCATTTATACTTAACTTTCCTCACCAATAAATTATTCTCCCAACCTAGACCAGAAAAAGGCAACTTATACCCTTTCTTCGGTGAAACTCCCACATAAGAAATGCCTTAGCATCTGACCAACAGGTATCTTCATCTTGCTTTTGTTCAGCAAGCCTATGTCTGGCAGTGAGCATTTTCACCGTAATATAACACACAGCGTTACTCTCACTATCTCCCGAGACTGCCGACTCACTATTTCTCCCGAAGTATGCACTGGCAAGACGTGTATGTGTCCTCTACATCACGATCTCTCAGAACTACTAATATCAGAGACATTAGACACCAAATATTTACTCTCTTCTCCCATACAGGATTCGGTGTGTATTTCCTCATCCTCGACCGGAAAATGTCTGCTCAATGCATCTGCAACTACATTATGCTTACCTTCAATGTATTTGAGGTTTGCATCAAAATCTCTCAATGTTAGGAACCAACGTGCTCTCTTGGGCGACAAATTTGGCTTATTAAAAAGCTCTAACAACGGTTGATGATCTGTAAAAATCTCAACTTTATTTCCCAACAACAACATCTTAAAATGAACAAGGCTAGAGACGACTGCAAAGCCTCCTTGTCTAATGACATCAGTCTTCGTTACTACCACAGCGTTTTGAACTTTCTGCTATAAAAGCAATTGGGTGTAATTTCCCCTCAAAATTTCTGCATCAAACACGCACCTATACCTTCTGACCTCGCGTCAGTCACTAAGGTGAGCGGTTGACTAAAAATCAAACTTCAAAACTGGTGGGTTCACAAAAGCGTTCTTAAGCTTCTCAAAGCTAATTGTTGACTATCACCCCAAACAAACTTAACGTCTTCTCGTAACAAAATCTGTCAATGGAGCTATTGTAGAAAAATTCCGCACAAGCGGCGAAAAAGCCCGACATACAAGACAAACGAATCTGTTTCCTGGTTTTGGGAACTGGAAAATTCACAATGGCTTTAGCTTTCTCATCATTCACTCTAACTCCCTCTTTAGAGATAACATGTCCTAAATAGACAATTTTTCTCTTCAGAAACTCACATTTAGCCAATTTGACCTTTAACCCAGCAAGCCGTGTCCTTGAGGACTTCCTTTTAACACCTTTAGATGTTCTTCAATTGTCTGTGCATATGGGAATGTCATCCCATGTACACAAACACAAACTTTCCTAACAAACCATGAAGTACTGTGTTAACCAATCTAGTAAATGTTATTGGGGACCCTTGTGATAAAGGCATCCTATTAAACTCGTAATGTCCTTTGGTACCGAAAATGCTGTATATTTACTGCTACTCTCATGGGGAACTTAGCAAAAACCCTTGCATAAGATCTATAGATGAATATATATTCTTGCCACCGATTTCAACAAACAATCAACCAAACAAACACAGGATTTCTATCTGGGCATGTTTTTTCATTCAATTGCAAAATCTACACAGACTCTGATACTACCGTCTTTCTGGAACTGCAAGCAAAGGAAAAATTAAGCGGAGGAATTGGGCGGTCTAATAATGCCTTCCGACGCCCACTTCACAGACTTCTTTTCACTTCTTCTCTGATCTTAAAAAGGAATTCGATATGCTGGAATATATAGGATTTGTACCCTTTTTCTAGGCGGATTGAATGTTCACTTATCTGTAACACCTAATTTGTCTCCCTTCAAAGCAATGATATCTAGATATTCTTCCAGCACTTTCTCTACTTTATCTGAATATTCAGGATAATCCTTTATGCAAATGTTCATGTGAACCTGACTTCAGGCTGTTGCTCCTGGTTGAAACATATTCACGTCTCCACAAACTCACTAATTTATGCTCTTCATTAAACTCTTCAAAATCAATTACATAAGTACCCTTATTGATATTTTTTCACTGAGTCTTGATAGCTAACTAATTCTACTGAAGTCACTGCAAACTGCAATTTCATTCACTGACACCATTACTCACAACGTCTTTGAATTTCTCAGTTTCCCTCAACAACGCACACTTGAAGAAAAATTCTTCTCTTTCAGCGACACTTTACAACCAATGTAGGAACTTCATGATTTGCAATTCAATATCTTCAACAAAAATCCTTGAAAAGATCTTTGCTGAATATCTTCACTCTAATGACTGTGTTACATGTGCTCAAACTGTGTCTTAGGTTTTCTCACAAGAAGTTTTTCTTGTGTATATATGGAACAAAACAACCTGACTCACCTATTGTATCCCTGAACTCCAATAGAATGTTGATGTTATGTCACTTGTACAAAGAGAAGGTGTCCCTAGCAAAACCATTTCACTAAGGCTAATCGCTATGACCAAAAATGATTCTACTATTGTCTCTCCTTCGATACAAAGCGTAGAAATGACGAACCTAAAATATTCAGTTTCCTCGCTTGTACATCACACACTGTCTCTGCTAGAAGGAGTTAATTTGCCTCCTGGAAACCTCAGTGAAAAAGGTCAGCATTTACTAAGTTAACTGAGCTACAGAATCCCAGTGAAAACATGAATTTCATTATTTAGAGAAATCCCACGTACAATCGGCCTAGGTTCTAGTGACTCTCACATTCCTGATTAGTCATTATCCTGTGTCACATTTTCAGACTTATCTTGTGAAAAATTCTGCTGTTCCTTTGTGTATCCTAGAACTTGCATCATCAGTAAATTCTCTCTCCTTATCTGAAAAAACCTCCCAGGACTTCTGAATAATCTCTACTCTTTGTGTGGGCAAATCTCCATCCATGATCTGAAGATTTGCAAACTGAGTAATATCTCACTCTGCAATTTGATTTACTGCGGCCCTGTTTTATCACAATTAAAACAACGTATCGTTGTGATCTCTCTGGAATTTTTCTTCGATTCTACTACGTTGCACATGTCTTAGCTGTTGCATCTTTCCAGTCTGACGACTATCATTATTCTGTGGTTTGGAAACACGCAGCTGACATCTTGCACCTCCTGTATACAAAACTACTGTCAGTGTCCGGGCATTTTACTAGATTTTGTTAATCTGTGCAAACGGAAGGATTCGTCTGTATCTGATCAATTCTCTTATCAAAATATCTACAATTACATCTGGGACCGACGTTAACAGGCAAGCAAAGATTGTAACAATCTTTCAAAATTATCTAAGGAGATATTATTTCCAGTTACCATGGAGAACCTAATATAGATTTCTTTAACTCAACTACTGCATCAAATAAATTCACTTTTTGTATGTGACTAATTGAATCATTGCCTTTCTTTATTTGAGAAACTGCATAGATTCGAACTGCGCATTCACGTTGAACTCCATATAAGTAGCTTCGTAGAAATTTCTGCAGTTCATTCCAAGTTTACACCTTCTGAACCCGAAACTGCATGCTCGTTTCCCAATATCTCCTTTATCCCTAAATCCAGAAATAGTTTAGCCTCTGTTAAAGCTTCAGCGCCATTCGTAATTACTATTGGAATTCAGATAATTCACTGACTCAATGAGGATTTCTATGTTTTGGGTTGGCTCCCATCAACTAACCCTTAAATTACTAATTCCACTTTTCATGCTTCGTCACTTTATGCACCACAACTGATTGGGATGTGCTTGCTGCATCGTCCGGCATTTTGTGGTAATCATACGCCTGAGCGTAACAACATAAAAGAAACCAAAGAACACTAGAGAAAGGTAAAGGGTACCTCTAAAGAAGAATAGAAAAGCGATTCTATACTTAACTTACGAGGGTGCTGCCAATTTGAAACAGAACAAGACAGCTATCTCTCGACTTCTAACAGAAAACAGAGCTATTGTACAGCCTGTGACGTCACCAACACTCGACAGCCAGAAGCAAAAAAAAACGCAAGCGCGTTTCTTGTTGAATCATCGCTGCGTAATTAACTCACAATCGCCACTATTCACACTTATTTGGGTATTTTATTTAACCACAAGGGTACTCTAGAGATCATCAGATCTATTTCTATCCCCACTCCCAGTACTCGAATAGAAACGGAAAAAAAAAAAAAAAAAGATTCACACGTGCTGCATGTCCGACCCCTATGAAACTCGCTATCTTAAGACTGGTGGTAACCACTCATGACGCTCACTGACCTAAATCGCCTTGGGTATCCAACGTTATCGAATTGATCTGTGGCTTAATCTCCTCTTTCGCCATCATTAAAGACATTAAAATGTACTGCCACCATTTAAAATCAGAACACCGCTGCCAGCATTTGAATTCTGTAACAAGGACAAGTGTACTTTTTGAAAGTGTATGTAACGTGCTCAACAATCTTTATTCAGGAAAGCGAGCGTATGAAGTTCTGCTCGATAACACCATCCATTTTTCTCCCCTCTCTCTCTCTCTCTCTCTCTCTCTCTCTCTCTCATCTCTCCGTGTATGCCTCTCTCTCTCTCTCCGTGTATCGCCTCTCTCTCTCTCTCTCATCGTTTTCCAGAAGTTCCACCCACCAGATAAGCACTCATTCTCACAATCCAATTAAATGGACCATTTAAAGAAACGCAATAGTTTCTACAAAAATAGGTTTGTGTTCAAATAGCAACAAGAAGCCAAGATAAAACAAAGCAAAATTAAAAATGCATAATAAATGAAGATATCGAGTCCAGATAACTAACCTCTGAACTGCAAAACACTTCTGATTAAAAGAAGTCTCACTATAGCTAATAGACTGAAAATATCCAAACTCACACATACTCCCCAAATCAATAACTAGTCATGTCAAAAAAAACAGTCTACCACATGTTATTCGAACCAGTCCACACTGTCCACTCTGTCCACAGACATCTGTCGGAAGAATTAAACATGATAGAAAACTCCCAAAAATATATGAAATGCAAAACACAATAACGGAAAGTGTAAAATGCATAGCCAAGATATGGCAAACGTAACACAACAAAATAATAATATGAAAGTATGAATATTCATATTAAAATCTCCACCTGGTTAAAAGTTCATAATGATTAGAAAATCATAGTAAAAATCACAAGTTCAATTTCCTCCCATAAAGCAAATTTCAAACTCTACCTTATCTGCCGATTTCAAACCTGGATCCTCTCCAAAGCTACGTCTGAACAACTGCGGTTCTATCCACGTTAATGAGCGATCAGAAGCTCACTTTAGGGCAGATTTTGGCTGTCTACTGAATCAAATTAAGCATGCGATACTCACGAATATACAACACTTGGGAATCACCCTGACTGCAATATTGCTGAGGTTCTCACCAGATAGCTGAGAATCAAACTATTTGCTGAACACAAAGATTTTACATCAGAGTCTCTCACGACCTAGTTCCATCTGACTCAAAATTCTTCCATCACATCTTAAAGCATTGAAGCTATAAATGCATATATAATAATCCTTTAAAATTGTAGCAACCACATATTTCACAAATATATATATATATATATATATATATATATATATATATATATATATATATATATACTATATATATATATATATATATATGTATATATATATATATTTGACGAACCTGGGTTAGAATCGATGTGATCAAGAAATATATATATATATATATATATATATATATATATATATATATATATATATATATATATATATATATATAATTCATGAAGCTACAAATGTCGCTTAATATCAAATCCACGCTACCTCGGGAATATCCCCGATGGGGAATTATCACCGAAGGGGAATTTATAAGTGATAAATGAGCAGACACTGCCAGTCTGATCCCCGCGACACAGGCATCTCCAGCAACTCCAGTCGGCGTTACCACTGAGCCATCGAGGGTATAAATTAATGCCGAGTCTGGTGTACTTTATTTACCGTCGAGCGGAAATTGTACTTAACTTCGGCATTAACCCACCTCGACCATGATAGTTCCTTGGTATTTGCGTTTGAGTTACGCAGCTCTTTTATGACATTTTTTTATCACACCGTGATTATATACCTTCATGGCTTCAAGTAATAAAGCAATAGCAAATCCACGCTACTATAGGGAATATCACGATGAGAGAAATATCACGAAGGGAGATTTATAAGTGATCACTTATAAATTCCCCGGTAATAATTCCCAATAGAATATTCGAGTAAATGGGTGAAAATGACGATGTAACCTATGAATGTAATCGCGGTGTGAGCTAAAAATCATATATAATATATGTATGTATATATATATATATATATATATATATATATATATATATATATATATATATATATATATATATATATATATATATATATATATATATATATATATATATATATATATATATTTATATATATATATATATATATATATATATATATATATATATATATATATATATATATATATATTATTATAAATTAGCAGAATTTCGCAACATTTGCTCCCTCCCCCTCCTTTGTTGTTTGTTGGATTTGTTTATTTGTGTTTCATTTACTGCCCAGCGGCGATCGATAGACCATGTCTATCGACTTAAAACAAAAGAGGTTTAAAAGATTAGAGCCGCTCCATTTTGATAAAAATCTTTCCTTCGAGCAAAAGTAATCTGGCCGTGTTTCTCCTACAATAAAACCTCCCCTACCCAGACCTTCGGTGCAATAGTCCAAAACATCTGTGTTGGACGCACCCCTGCCCCATAGGAGGATAAAGCAAAAACCACAAGGTCTCGGCTGCCTACGCGGGCTGGAGGATATGGGTGAGACGTCCTCAACACCTGGCCCCCATCGATGCCACTTGCATCCCAACCCGTGGCCCTTTCCAAAGTATCACGTTTCCTCGTGCCCCTTCGACCGTATTCAAGTGTTCTCTCCACACACTTCAGCCTGCCTCGAGCCCTGCGCCATTGCTTGGAGTTTCGAGGTCCCCATCATGCCCCTTTACGAGCCCTTGCATCTCACCCGTGGAAGAAACTCGCCCTCAGAGTACATAAGGCAAGTCATCCACGGGCTGCCCTCATGGCCGCCTCAGAAAATCTGCTAAGGTAAAGTGCCTGGGAAGAACCCCATTTCAGTCAGCTTTTGTCTCGTAATATTTTCTTAAGGAAAGCCAGAAATCTCCCTTGTCTGTGTCAAATCCTCCTCTTGCATTGGCAGTATTAATTCTTATTACTCCTTTGGCACCTCAGTGCAAGCTTCAATTCATTATTCTTTTGTCTATTTTTCATTACTGGCATTATAATGTGCATATCTCTCATTTCAGAGGATCTATTTAGTGGAAGCTTCTCGGACTGTGGCTGGAATTCCCCCAGTTTCATTCAATCTACTGAGTTCCTCTTTCCCATTACTAATGTCATTTAGCTAATAAATACACTACTTTAAATGTTGCCCACGTGTTTCATTAATATTTCCCTCATTAACAGAGCCCTAAGCTCATATGAAATTCTCCTTTGTTTTCCTCTTTTCTAGTTTTCCATTACCCACAGTCAGAATCACAGAGCTAAATTACCTTAAATTGTTGCTACCTGTCTCACAGAAACTATATTTCAAACTAAAACCACGGAAAAACGTAAATATATATATATATATATATATATATATATATATATATATATGTATATATGCATATATATATGCATATATATATGCAATATATATATATATATATATATATATATATATATATATATATATATATATATATATATATATATATATATATATATATATATATATATATATGATATATGTTTATATATTATATATATACATATATATATATATATATATATATATATATATATATATATATATATATACTATATATATATATGACATTTTTTTATCATACCGTGATTTATATACGATCATGAAGCTACAAGTATCGCTTAATATCAAATCACGCTACCTCAGGAATATCGATGGGAATTATCACGAAGAGAATTTATAAGTGATAAATGGACAGAGCTGCCCAGTCCCGATCCACGACAAACAGGCGCATCCAGCGAATCCAAATTAAACGTAACCATGAGCTATCAATATATATATATATATATATATATATATATATATATATATATATATATATATATATATATATATATATATATATGTATATACATTTGTAACTCACATCGGGATTGAACCCAGGTCTCAAATGAAAGGCAAGGGGCACTATAACTGACCCGGTGTAGGATGGGTTAATCCTTACAACCTTCCATTTGAAGACCCATTCATCCTGATGTAATCCAGATAATGTTCTGTGGTATGTGTGCTCGTGTGTTGATAGTTTACACACACGCATATATATTCATTTTTTTGCAGAGAGAGAGAGAGAGAGAGAGATTTCGGAAACATTTTCTAATGAAAAACAAATCACGACAAGTAAACAAAACACTGCATAATGATAAACCCTGAAACTCTCTCTCTCTCTCTCTCTCTCTCTCTCTCTCTCTCTCTCGTGTGCTATATAAAAATATGCATTAGATCATAAAATGTAACCTTGCAATTGTCTTTGTTTCAGTAAGACAACACAAACCACATTGGAAACGATCAGGCTTTATATAAGCAAAGTATCGACAGGACTCAACACGAGTTAGAGAGAGAGAGAGAGAGAGCAGCCAGTCTCTACTGGTATGAAATACCGTCAGTATTACAGAGATATCAATTCCTCTTTCTTTCGAAGGCTGGTGTTCAAACATAAAAAATTAGAAATAAACAATAAAAAAAACATATAAATAATAAATGAATGAATTAATTAATGAATAAATAAGTAAATAAATAAATAAATAAAACCTACAAAAGCTCTATGAAAGGTCTGAAAAGATCTACACATGATTCTAAATGAAGCTGAAAAAGTCAACTAGTTTACTTCACTATACAGTATCCTTCTGGACTCTCAGGAAGCTTCCTTTATGAATCAGGCTTTGCTTCCAGAAAGCCTTTACAAAGCGCCTGGGGGTGATTTTATGTCAGTGAATATAAATATATCTTACTGATATATTCAATAAAATATATCAATAATTTGTATTTTATGAAATTCAACTTTCGTTTATCTTAGCGATCAAATCTGGTTTTCAACAGAAATTGAGCGATAAGCTAGGAGGGAATGAATGCCTCTCTCTCTCTCTCTCTCTCTCTCTCTCTCTCTCTCTCTCTCTCTCTCTCTCTCTCTCTCTCTCTCTCTCTCTCTCTCTCCAAAACATAATCACTCTTGAACAATGTTCTTATTTAATCATGAAGAAACAGATTAAGTTGACATCACTCTCTCTCTCTCTCTCTCTCTCTCTCTCTCTCTCTCTCTCTCTCTCTCTCTCTCTCTCATGAATTACCCCCATAATCCGTCAGAATCACTCACACCTCCCATTCAAAATCTGATCGAGTTTGGAATAACACTGGCCCGATCAGATGACAAGAGTCACTTTCAACTCAATTGACAGACATAACGAGTCGCTGTGCTCAAATCCCATGTGGGCATTATCCAGCCTCAGTAAAATACCTCGTCTAATGGACCTCCATTAAGAAAATCTATTCAAACACGCCCATTGAATACATCAACAGTACAACAGGATCCGGAAGCCACAATGTCACTGTACCAAAATGGTAGTTTGGATTCACCAAATAATTTCAGTCCTCTGTCACCAGGGCGAAATCAGAATTCGGCTTAGAAAGCATTTATATTACCTTTCATTATTCAGTCAAACATTTTGTACCCGGTTAAAGTTACTCTAAAAAGGATGTCAATATTTCCTTTCATTCCGTGAGATAAAGCACGACAAATGAATGCAATTATTCACGACGCAACTGACAGTGATTGATTGATGATATGTTTGTCGATTTCATGATCAAATCAACAATAAATAATTTTGTGTTAGTCCCGTATTGTGCATTTTGCTCTGATGCTAAAAATTAATTTATCCCTTAGAACCAAATTTTTGAAAAACTGAGGGATGATTGGCATGAGCAAATTAAAAAAAAAAAAATAGAAAGGGAATGAAAATGGTTATTTCCATATCCTCCAAAGCATCAAGTTGATCAGTAATAGATTTTCTTCCGAAAAGTTTGAAAATCTTCCCATGTGATCCCTCGCGCGGTGCACTGCAGGCATTGCTTAAGGTTCTTTGCAACGTCCATTCGGCCCCTAGCTGCAACCCCCTTTCGTTCCTTTTACTGTACCTCCATTCATATTATCTTTCTTCCATCTTGTTACCCTTAACCCTCTCATGTGTTAATTCCTTAGTGCAACTATGAAAAAGGTTTCCTCCTGTTACACCAACAACCTTTTCACTCTCAATTTCCTTTCACGTGCTGAATGGCCTCATAGGTCCCCAGCATGGCCTTTAGCCTAAATTTTCCTAATCCTTTCCATTCCTATACTCAGAAAAACTGGCCACGTGCAAAGGTTTGCTAATTCTTCTTTTATTCTAAATGTTGAGCTCTCAACCTGGCTAAATCCGATGGAATATGCTGCGACACATAAATATAATAAACTAATCATCTCCTAACTGGGTACTGTCCTTAGGAGAGAGAGAGAGAGAGAGAGAGAGAGAGAGAGAGAGAGAGAGAGAGAGAGAGAGAGATTAAAGAGGAGAATATTCGGACTTGTTATTTATTGGCATTTGTTAAGGTTTTTTAAAGGAGTGAAGCCTTCTCATTCATGTAGCCAGGAAACAAACGTTTAGTTAAGCAGCCTCCTACCCTTTACAGTGCAATAAGAAACTCGTCCTGCCTGAGCCTACATCCACGGAGAAAGCTAAAATCTCTCTCTATCTCTCTCTCTCTCTCTCTGTACTGTCACCAAAGAATGCTTTTGAGGAGTTCAGGATAGTAAAGCCTTGGAGAGAGAGAGACAGAGTTGATTACATCTCCAGAAGAAAAACAATGAATTAAAATAATTAACATTACCGGTCAGAGTTTAAATATAAGGAAAACTCATTATGACGTCAGTGTTAAATTTTGCTTTGAAAACTCGACTACTGAAGGGCATCGATGACGCGCCCTTCTCGGTGATCGCTTTCCAAGGCCCCAAGAATGCATTCACACTAAAGTAAAAAAAAAAAAAAAAAAAAAAATATATATATATATATATATATATATATATATATATATATATATATATATATATATATATATAAATCATCAACACAATCACGTGTGGAACAGAAATAATTTCTGACTCACTTCAGATCGAGCAGGTCTCTCAGGTGGAAAGCGGCAAGGGCGTTACCCACTGGGCCATACAAGTCTAAAAGAAGTTGAACCTGAGGCATGCAGGGTACAGTATTGCTGCTTGCATATAGCGAAGTTTCCCCAACTTCCCGACTCATGTGACCCAATAGACAACATTTCATTCGAATTATCACTTCTGAATTGAATAAGATAGAAATCATCAACACACAATCACGTGTGGAACAGAAATAAATTTCTGACTCACGTCGGGATCGAACCCGGAATATAGTTGGAAAGCAAGGCGTTACCCGCACTGGAGCCATACAAGTCTAAAAGTTGGAACCTGAGAGCAACTGCAGAATTACCTGGGCAAGCCAACTGCTTGCATACCAACAGTTTTCCCCAACTTCCCGACTCATGTGACCAATAGACAACATTTTCATTCGAATTTATCCCTTGCCGGTGAATAAGATGAGAAATCATCAACACCTAATCACGTGTGGAACGAAATAAATTTCTGACTCACGTCGGGATCAACCCAGGTCTCTCGGGTGGAAAGCAAGGGCGTTTACCCACTGGGCCATACAAGTCTAAAAGAAGTTTGGAACCTGAGCAACTGCGCAAAGAATACCTGGGCAGCTAACTTAACGCATACCAGCTAGTTTCCCAACTTCCCGACTCAGCAATGACCCAATAGACAACATTTCATTTGAATTATCCCTTCTGAGTGAATAAGATAGAAATCATCAACACACAATCACGTGTGGAACAGAAATAAAGTTCTGACTCACGTCGGGATCGAACAGTCTCTCGGGTGAAGCAGGGCGTTACCCACTGGGCCATACAAGTCTAAAAGGATTTGGAACACAGGCAACTGCACCAAAGGAATTACCTGGGCAAGCTAACTGCTTGCATACCAGCGAAGTTTTCCCCAACTTCCCGACTTTCAGCAACTGGTAATAGACAACATTTCATTCGAATTATCCGCTTCTGAGTGAATAAGATGAAAATCATCAACACACAATCACGTGTGGAACAGAAATAAATTTCTGACTCACGTCAGGATCGAACAGGTCTCTCAGGTGGAAAGCAAGGCGTTACCCGCACAGGCCATACAAGTCTAAAGAAGTTGGAACCTGAAACGCTGCGCAAGGAATTACCTGGGCAAGCCTAACTGCTTGCATACCAGCAAGTTTTCCCCAACTTCCCGACTCAGCAATGACCCAATGGGCAACATTTCATTGAGATTATCCCTTCTGGTGAATGAATGAAATCATCAACACACAATCACGTGTGGAACGAAATAAATTTCTGACTCCGCGTCGGATCGAACCCAGGTCTCTCAGGTGGAAAGCAAGGGCGTTACCCACTGGAGCCGCACAGAGTCTAAAGTTGGAACCTGAGAGCAACTGCACCAAGGAATTACCTGGGCAACTAACTGCTTGCATACCGAGTTTTCACAACTTCGACAGCAATGACCCAATAGACAACATTTCATTCGAATTATCCTTCAGTGAATAAGATACAAAGAAATCATCAACACACAATCACGTGTGGAACAGAAATAATTTCTACGACTCACGTCGGGGATCGAACCCAGGTCTCTCAGGTGAAACAAGGCGTTGCCACTGGGCCATACAAGTCTAAAAGAAGTTGGAACCTGAGAACGCTGCACCAAAGAGTTGTGTGTTGATGATTTCTGTCTTATTCACTCCCAGAAGGGATAATTGAATGAATGTTGTCTGACAATTCATTAACAAATCAAGATTGAAGCTGTGTAAGCAGTTAGCTCTTCCTTAGTGAATTACTCTCGAATTCAACTCTTTAGGTACTAACGTAATGGTGAGCTTTTTGTAGCACCTGAGAGACGGAGTTCATTCGACGATGGTCAGGAGCCCCATTTCTGTTCCCACACGTGATGTGTGTTGACTGTTCTATCTTATTCACTCGAGAAAAATTCGAATGAAATAATTGTCTATTAGTCATTAAGTCAAAGACCAGAGAAAAAGCTCGCTTTATTTATACAACGATTAGCTGCCAGGCTGCCGGGTGTTGCTCGAGTTCAGCTTCTTTAGACTGTATTTTGATGAGTAACACGAAAACCTGGAGTTGACGATGGTCGAAATTCTATATTCCACGTGTTAATGAAGGATATTCAGTAATGTTGGCTCTATTAGTCGTGCCTGAGAATCGGTAGCTTCGCTGGTATAACGGTGCTTGCAGCCTTAGTGCAGTGCTCCAGGTTCAACTGCTGTTTAGTATGGCAGTGTACTCGCCTTTCACCTGAATTGAGTTAAATTCCGGCGATGGTCAAAAATTTATTTCTGTTCACGCTGTTCATGTGTTGATGATTCTCTTGACTCGCTCGAAAGGGCCTAATGAAATGAACTGCTTTGTCTGTGGTCATTGCGGTCGTGAGCTCGCTGATAAGCTGGTGCTTGCCAAACTGCGAATACGGGTGCTCTCAGATTAACTTCTTTTAGACTGTATCAACGGTAGTGCTGCCAATTCTGAAGTTCATTGACGATGATCCGAAATTTATTTCTGTGCGTGTTCATGTTCTATCTCAGAAAACTCGGAATAATATTGGCTCTATTAGTCATTGAAATCAGAGAAGATTGGCAACTCGCTGGTGTATCTAGTATTAACTATGACACCAGATACAGTGCTCTCGAGTTCCAACTAGACAACTGTAACTGATGAAATAACATGCCTTTCCACCTGAAGAAGATTACAGGATGATCGGCAAATATTATATCTTTATATATAATATATATATATATATATATATATATATATATATATATATATATATATATATATATATATATATATATATATATATATATATAAACACATGTTGGCAACTTGTCGCAAACATTTTAAGTAACTTATGCTTTGCGTCGCAGAACAAGCGAATGCAAGTACTTCACGGATTATCCCGTGTCGTTTTCACTCATGTTAGCCGACTTGTTTTCAGCCTGTTGGAGATATGTATGCAATAAGTTGCCGACTTGTTTGCGGCATGTGTTCTGTAGTGCGGACTCCCCTAAAGACAAGGAGGATAAATGCACGAAGACAAAGATAATTAAAAACTACAAATGAGGTAATAACAATTTCAGTGTGTATATTGAAGCAGATGTTGTGTCCACTGCTACATTCAGACGAAAACAAACCTCTCCCTTCTGACACGAATTGGCACAAAAGGAAACAAGTAAAAAACTTCGGTGCAGTCGAGTTTTCTGTACATCGTATAATCAAGGCCACCGAAAATAATTTCATCTTCCGGTGGTCTCGGTATAATGATGTATGAGCCGCGGCCCATGAAACTTTAACCACGGCCCGGTGGTGGCATGGCTTATATCCTTGCCAGAAGCACCATTATGGCTGAATTTAACCTTAAAAAAAGTAAAAACTACCTAGGAGGCTAGAGGGCTGCAATTTGGGATATTTGATGACTGGAGGGTGGATGATCAATATCTGTTGAAAAATAACACTAAGTTATTTTTTTGTTTTCTGTTTCTTTTTATAATATGTGTTAATTTGGTAGTTTGTAAATGATTGTTTTAATTTTAACTTGCATTTTTAAGTATTTAAATATTTTTTGTTTACATAAAATGATGACAATTCCTTAATAACCTGTTAAGAGTAAGATGGTTTGGGTCGTTGAAAGAGATTTGCTGCTCGTTATACATTTCTTACAGAAAGGAGAAGTGGACGGCTTTTAATGAAAATGAATGTAGTTCTTAGCCATCTTCACCAGTGACAACATTGGATTTACTTACCTCTTTATCGTCATGGTGAAAAAATAAGTGATCGGTACCATGGATCCGCATCTTACGTTACCTTCTGCTTGAAGCCTTATCAAACCAGCACAGTAATTGTGATTTGCATTTGCGACAGCATACACGGACAGTATGGGTTGTGGTACGTCATCATTTTAAGGTCATTTAAATTTTATGATTTATAATCCATAGTTCATTTTAATAATAGAAAGTCCTGCTTTGCTTTTAGCCCCACAAATAAATATACCCTTGGATAATATTTATATCACTTACAATTTTTATGGGATTGCCATATTATAATTTCCCAGTCATAGTTAAGAGATTCATTTATCTGCAGTTGCTTTGTGCTGGTTAGATAATTTAAGTGTTGTATCATATTTTGGTATTTTTCTCATTTTGCCATTTTATGTTAATTAGTCGTTTATTTACATTCGTTGTTTTTTACTTGAGTGGTTATTCGTTCGGCCTTACTGTAATTTGCTTGTTTTATACCGTAATATACTTAACACGCAAGTGGACCATTGCCTTTAGGTAGTATTATTTAGTGATGTTAAGTGAAATCCATTATTGATACAATACCTTATATTTGAATGGCATTCTGTGTTTAAATAATTTATTAGTGATTTCGATAGTTTAAATTACCATTTTGATGTAACGATATTTGGTATTTTACTTATATCTAGGGTTCTTGAAAATGGTAATTGGAAGTTGGAGATGCTTGACCATCGCTTTGACCTCCATTTAAGAGCGATCATCTTCGACAGCAACAACAACAACATTGGTTTAATTTGAGCAGCAATACATGAAACCATTTATTATATCTTATTCAATTTCTTAGTTTGTTCTTTAATTAAAGTTTTAAAGTTCTTAATTTGTAGAGTTTCATTAAATTAAGAAAAATTGCTCTTTGTGTTAATTTTCCAATTACGTAATAAATTTTTCGAGAGAATCCCAATTTGCAGCTCTTTAGCCTCAGTAGTTTTCAAGATCTGAGGGTGGACAGAAAAAGTGCGGACAGAACAAAGTGCTGACGGACAGACAATAGTTTTCTTTTAAAGAAACCTAAAAAGGCTATAATGCATTTTATATCCTCAAATTCTCTCTCTCTCTCTCTCTCTCTCTCTCATTAAGATAAGCATTCTCCTGCCATTCATTGACTTGGCTTATAACCGTTTATGTCCACTGGGTGATATTATGACGTCCTGAGGCCTCTCAGGGAGAGGGAAGTTTCCTTCAATTTAAATCATTATTCTTTCTCAGGTAAGTTTAAAAGCCAAAACGGGATTTGTGGGAAGGAGGAACTTTACAGAGAGCGAGGGGTGGGGACTAAGTTAGGGAGATAGCTGAGGATCTAGGGGTTGGAGATCTTAGATCATTCTATACAAATGTGGTTCCCAATGAAGAAAGTTTGAATTAAGAATTAATGAATAAATTTATTTCGGCTTAGTCTAATTGTTAATCTCTCTCTCTCTCTCTCTCTCTCTCTCTCTCTCTCTCTCTCTCTCTCTCTCTCTCTCTCTCTCTCTCTGGTAAAATACTTCTCTAGTTATCTATATCTCAGAATAAATTCCTTGACAGGCTACCTATATCACGTGAATTAATTCACAGTATTATCTAATTTACTCCAATGAAGGTTCCCTCCCCCCAAAAAAATTAAATATGTCACATTTAAATGTGTTTTAAATGTGACATTTTCTATACCTGTGCATTTCCTTCTGTTGCTTGATATTAGAATTTTGTAACATCATCACCGATGAGCCGTTCAGATTCTGCGTTTCGGCTATCATCTTTATTGACAGATTCAACCTCATCCTCAAGCTGTGTCTTGCCGGTCCCCGGTGGGGTGGCACAACGCGAAAGGGACATCGAAGCTAAATCACTGATAGCCACAGTATTATCCTCGTCCGTCCTCAAATCTAACATGTACATATGAAGGGTTGGCTTCTAGTAGCGGCTGAACTTCTTCAACTTGAGAAGTCTTCCTTTCTACGCGTGTCTTCCTCAGAAGAACAGTTCGATTCGCACAACCAGTGGGAGCTCATTCCGGAGGTCTGTCGCTGAAAGATGAACATTCTCATGAGGGTTTCACCGGTAGCAGTGGAAAGCAGGTGCGAATCGGAATGCAATGCATCATCAGAACCATTTCCCAAGCAGTTGGCGGTAAATCACGAGACACAAGGCAAGCATCACGGTTCCTTCACGGTCCCAACAAAACGCTCGCATTGGGCATTGTCAGTTGGATGATGGGACGTAGAACGACTTGTTGCAAAGCCATGTTTAAGGAGGAACGATTTCAGTTCGAGGGCATGAAAGATGCTCCTCTGTCGGAGTGCACGTAGTTGGGCAGACCAAAGTCGAGAACAGCTTAGTGAGACATGAAATAATGGTAGCGGCAAGTCATATCGACTTGCAAAGAGGAAAGGCGAAAAATCTACTGTATTCGTCAACAATTATCAGTATGTAGCGATTGCCAGCATGTGAGGATAGTGGACCTTTGAAATCAACATTTAAACGATCAAATGGTTTCATGGCTTGTATCAGTTGAACCGGTGGGGCATGATAAAAACTAGGTTTGCACTTGCTGCAGGTTGGACAAGATGATATTACCCTTTTGACCTCCTCCAAAGAATAGGGAAAATTTCGAGCTTTGATGAAATGCATAAACCTAGTAACTC
This sequence comes from Macrobrachium rosenbergii, assembly GCF_040412425.1. Taxonomy (NCBI): domain Eukaryota; kingdom Metazoa; phylum Arthropoda; class Malacostraca; order Decapoda; family Palaemonidae; genus Macrobrachium; species Macrobrachium rosenbergii. Next base: position 71,279,436 of record NC_089744.1, on the reverse strand, counting down.
CTGGGTGACAGAGACTCTCGTGCAGTTGATATAACGGCCCGAGTATGAATAGCCGAAGCACAAGTTTCGTGATAAAGCATCAGCTGCAGCATTCAACCTACCAGGCGATGCTGGACATCAAACGAATATAGGGCGCCAGTTCTACTTTCCATCGCAGAGGAATTTTTTCATTTTATTTTCCCTTTATGCTTGCCATCAAACATGAAAGAAACCAGACTTTTGATCGAAGGTTACCAGTGTGAAGTACTTTCCAGTCGGAATAATGGCGCCATTTCCTTACAGATTCGATAATTGCAACCTCCTTCTCAACACTCACAATGTCTCTGTTCGGCACTGGTACGAGGATCTCGAGAAAAGGCCACTGGACGTCCATCCTGGTTTAAAGTAGCTCCAATGGCAAAATTGCGAAACATCCAGTTTCAACAATTAAAGACAAATTTTCGTCTACAACAGCTTTGACAGACAGAAAATGTGGCATCCTTCGTCACTGATAGCACCAACAGCTTCTGGAGAGAAGTGGAAGGGGCATTGACGAGAGGGCAGATCCTTTCAGAAAAGCAGGAATCAGCGAAATTAATAAGCAAGAGGCCTGTCAATCGTTGCAGCGACTTCTTGGTCTGGGACAGGCATGTTCATCAGGGCCTCTGGGCGAAGGGATCAGGTCGCAGCTCATTATGGTAATTTCATAGCCAAGTATGCGTATGGGTGAGAGGACGAAACACACTTAGCTTCATTCAGTATCATGTTATAACGACGAGCAGCTTCATAAACCTTCTAAGGTTTTCGTCGTGTTCTTGATATTGCCACAAACAACGACGTCGTCCAAGATAAGCGCCACACACCCTCTAGACCATTCGTTCTAATTATATCATTAATAATCACTCCTGAAAAGCTGCCACTCCGTTGGGTAGAGACCAAAAACAGCCTAGTAAATTGATAGAGGCCGCTGTCAGCTTCCAAGGCAGTATAAGGTCGATCTTCCTCTGGTAATGGGACCAGATGATAAAGCACTCTTTAAATCACAGAACTAAACACTTTGTACTTGGCTATTTCATTGACTAGGTCGTCTATGTTAGGAAGGATATGCATCCAGGTAGGTGAATTTATTAATAGTCTCCAGATAATCGACAACCATACGTCTCTTATTCCTGTTGTGAACAACACCGCGAGCACGCCATGGCGATGTACTATGTTCAATTACACCCTCTTCATGAGAACGATCATTTCTGTCCTTATAAACTCTGCATCCGAAGCACTATATCTTCTTGATTTCACAGCAATAGGATGGCAATCGGGGAGAAAGATTACAGTAGAGGCGTGATTGACAACGTAACTAATGCAGATAATAATTCAAGTTTGGTCGAGTGCCGCCAATATGACAGTCACACTAGAATACTTGCCCAATAGAAAAGGGATTCCAAGAGTATCACACAAAGTCCAGTGCTAGAAATTTGACACTGGAATACTCGTCCACTGACTACAATGTCAGCATTACAGAAGAGCCACTAATAGGCGACATATTGGCAGCCATTAGAGATAGTTCTGAATAAGGAGTCGCAGATAATTTCATATTTTTCAGAATATCACTAATGAAATTTTCTGAACTTCCAGTGTCAATTAGGGCATTTACTTTGGTTCCACGCATAAAAATGGGGAAAACGGAATGATTCAGTGTAGATGGAACAGAAGCAAGAGCAGTGAACAGAGGCAGCAGAAGTAGGTTTTGATTGCCGGCACACATACAGCAAAGTGTCGGTTGTTGCATTTTCTAGTGCTTCCTTTGCAGGGCACTTTTTTCTAGGATGACCTGTACCTGGAAACATTTCTCTTGTAGAGTCAAAGCAACTAAATCATCATCTGGAGCATCGGACCTGTCGGCCTTTTCATAAACAGGGGCATGATCATCATATTCAGGCCTAGATTTGACGGCGGCTGCAGGAATACATTCGTCGGAAGGAATTCAATAGGGCGCGAATCATGAAAGCGAGTTCCAGAGCTGTGGCTTGAGTCAGCAGGCAGATAACGTAAAGCGTTTTATTTTCAAGTAATCTCGATGCGAATATGTTGAGAGGAAATCCCAGCAATAAAGCATCACTAATACTTTTCATCTCTATACACCTCCAGAAGAAACGTCTTGAAGTTGCAGTCAACGCTAAGTTTATTGCAGAGCTTGCGAAATACTATCTATTGTTTATCCTGACATCTGTCGACGAGTGGCAAGACGATGTCGAAAACAATTTCGTTCGCAGGCTGTATGAAAACTTGATTCAGTTTTGCGATGGCGTCATCGTAAAGTGAAACCAATCAGATATAAGCTCAAAGTTTCTCCAGATAATGCGTTTGCAAGCATACCAAGATAAACGTCGTTGATTCCTTCAGTAGCATTTTTGTATCGGAAAAGATGAACAGCCAATGCTTACGAAAGCAGGCAGCATCTGGGGACGTAGGTAGAATATCGAGACGTTCTGGCCGAAGAGCGCGTTCCATTCTGCAGCCGAATATGCAAGTTGTCTTAGCTGAATAAACTGTAATGAAAACATAAATGCATCTTCAAAGGCTTTATTCAGCTAGATCCATAAAGGTTACAGCAGTCAACGAGTAAGATACACTGGGATTGTCAAAAGTAAACAAATACAACACGGACAGAGAAAACAACCATTACTAACAACAGAATGCAGGTCATTATGGCAAATGCCAGTTTACCACAGTAATGATCACAATTCTTTCATATATGCAGCGATGCTCGAATGTTCATGAACGCTCATCAGAGAGAGTGATGCCATAAGACCCCTCATTAATTTCCATTAGTGTTTCTTCCCCTCACGCTTTTAAAAGGGTCGTGTATAACCCAGTTCAGAGGTGAAATTCAATTGTTTTTCTTAGAAATACATTAAGCTGGAGAACGGTTGGAAATACTAATAGAAAATTAAGTTCTATTAGAATTCTCTCTCTCTCTCTCTCTCTCTCTCTCTCTCTCTCTCTCTCTCTCTCTATTTAATTTTATATAATATACTCATGCAATCACAAACTCAAGTACACTTATAAAGCATAAACATGTCATAAACACGTTGGTAACTTATGGAATACATACCACAAACAAGTTGAATATAAGTACCGACTAACGATTGCTTCATATATTTGGACAAAAAATCAGGCCTAACATGTTGGTGCTTCACTGCAGTTAAACGTGACACAAACACAAATAGGTAACTTATCACATACAAATCACAGACAAGTTGAAAACATGTCAACGACCTGAGTAAAGACCGATTCTTTGGCAAATGCTGGATAATTGTGATGTGTGTGCATCAAGTTGTCGACGCGTGTGTATAACATGTTATACTGCAAGTGTGGAAGCTCTCTTGGAATATGGATGAAGAGTTTAAAAGACACTTTCCACTTCAGGTGAGAATCATAATGTTCATGTCTCATTTTGAACGACATGCAAACTGTCCCGAGTTCTGTCTTGTGACAATAACAGACAGACAGACAGACCGGCAAAAAAGATGCATAATATGAATGGACATCACTGGGATACTCCTGTATTTTAAAGACTCAGTAGACCGACCTGCTGTGCCTTTCTCAAAGGTACATTTGGGACCACTCATTCAAAATTTCCAGCAAATGCTCTATAACTAATTTCCAGAAACCGATGTAAAGTTTAAAAAATAGAAGTAAGTAAATAAAGCAAATAAATAATCTATTAAAAAACTGAAGCTAAAATATAAAACTAATACAAAAATCCAAAAAACCATAACTAAAAATACTAAATAATACGCAACCAAGATCAACTATAGCTCTCCTTGGAGTCAGAATAAGCTTCTTCAAATGTCCACATACAGTATATACCTGAAACAAAGGAAAATGACAATTAGGAAGTAAATGGATACATCACATTTGAAATCAAATATGAGTTATATATAGCCTTCACAAACTTCATGATGACTGTTTTCTGCATTCATCCTTCACAGAAAACACTATTTCAAACCCAGCTCTTGGAAAAAGCTCTTTCTGGTCCTTCCAACTGAAAGGGAAGAAGCAGAATAAAGGAGGAGGAGGAGGAGGGGAAATGATAAAAAGGAATCAGGAGGAAAAATGAACAGCGAGGGACGACAGGAGAAATGCAAATATTATGGAACAATTCTCTCTTCCACCTCTCGAGAGCATCTTCTCTCTCTCTCTCTCTCTCTCTCTTTCACACTCAGTGTTTTGTTTGTGCAGAGAGAGAGAGAGAGAGAGAGAGAGAGAGAGAGAGAGAGAGAGAGAGCACACTCAGAACTGCTATGAACATATGAGCCATATACATCAAGTATTTCCTTTAGTAAAAACTCTAAAAGAAAAATGTCTCAGGTGCTTTATAACGACAGAAATAGAAGGGTTAGAAACACTTTACATCAGCTCTATAAAACTAGAGTTTGAACAGATAAAATGTGTAAATAGAACATCTAATAATCATAATATTTCCACTGGAAAAGAATAGAATGATAACCGAATGTTATTTAAATATTTATCCCATCAGATTAACAATCAGTGGATGTTAACTCTGCATTTCCTATCATTTCAAAGAACTGATATTCCAGGCAATGTTAACCCTTTGTCAAATGCAAATGAATGATCTCTCTCTCTCTCTCTCTCTCTCTCTCTCTCTCTCTCTCTCTCTCTCTCTCTCTCTCTCCTCTGGTTCAGTGTGGAAAGGTTAATTCTCTCTCTCTCTCTCTCTCTCTCTCTCTCTCTCTCTCTCTCTCTCTCTCTCTCTCTCTCTCTCTCTCTCTCTCTCAAAAAAACTTGTGCCACCAAACACCACATTCATCTATCAGGCCCTTTGGCTTTGACTTCAACTAAAACCAATCTATCTCAACCTAATCATCCTAATCCTTTATTCTTCCATCCCTTTGGGTCCAACCTTGGGATTAAGGATAATCCTTTAAATGTGGGAGGTGGGTCCCTCCCAGAGACGAAGGTCGAAGGATATTGAAATAGTTCTATAAGATTCATGAAGGAACTCCAATCAAATTACTTTTGCAAAGACTTTGTTCTATAATGCCAATGAGAGAGAGAGAGAGAGAGAGAGAAAGAAGAAAGAAAGAAGAAAGAAAAGAAGAAGAAGAAAGAAAAAATTCTCAAAAAATAACAACGGAGATGTGAAATCATTACAAAGAATAAAACACTGGCATTTTAAAGAAGAAAGAAGAAAAGAAGAAGAAAGAAAAGAAGAAGAAGAAAGAAAGTTAACCTATCCACGTTGAACAAGGAGAGAGAGAGAGAGAGAGAGAGAGAGAGAGAGAGAGAGAGCAGTAACTATCTCTCCTTCTCTCTAAGTGACTGAGTGCCTGTAAGGGACAACTCTAAGGTCAACTGACCTTACCACAGAAAAGATCATCTTGACCTTTGACATCGTGACTACAAATCCGTATTAAAGAAGACGTCGTCCACGAACGATGTCGTTGCAATGGGATGATTTTCGCATGAAAAGCTTTCTAAAATTAGAGAGTGAATAACTGATGTCAAAATTGCTCAATAATTATGCGATAATCATAATAATTATCATAATTGTGATACAATACAATGAATATTTTATCGTACAACGTCAATACTCAGTTACCTGATAATCTGACTCAAATTATATAATTATGCCAAATACAATTAGAATTTTACAGTTCAATGTCATCTCTCAAATTATGCTGATAGTCATAATCAGAATGATCATAATCATGACAAAATACAATCAATATTCTGAATAAACTGTGTTCACTTCAGCCCAGGGACATCCACAAAAGCGAAGGTGGTTGCAACAGCAATATAGAACTCCCTAGACTTATTTTCATTTTCTGTTGACTTTCGTATTGAATAACTGATGAATAATACTGAACACCAAAACAACCCTATGAAGGTTATTCATTAAGCTATGTATATGATTAATCCCGGCGCTGGATTTGGGTCGATGCAATTGCATAATCCGGGGTCAAAGGGATTTTGCATAAATTAAATAAATGAATTTATTATGGAGTTCTTGCATTGCAAAGTGAAGGAGATTATTGATCCAAGTTTCTGAGCTAATTCTTTATTTATACAGAATTAAATATATATGGTACTCTATAGGCTAATTGTCCATCCCCAATGTTGTATGTGTATATATGTATATATATATATATATATATATATATATATATATATATATATGTGTGTGTGTGTGTGTGTGTGTGTGTGTGTGTAATTTCCTTGCTATCACTGCACATTCTTTCTTTAATCCCGGGAGTAATTGGAAGTAAGGGTTTGATGTAATCCATTGTTTGCGTAATCATTATCCCATACATTTGCTCCCCATTTTAACCATTAAATTAATTAATTAATAAACTCATCAACCAAGCTGCACACAGCAACAATATGTATATGTATATATATATATATATATATATATATATATATATATATATATATATATATATATATATATATTATTGGTGAATACAAAGGGAAAAGATAAAATACAGTGGAAAAAATACTAGTAAATCAACAAAGAAATTGTAAAATTTCTGACTTACCGTTGACGTGGGTTGCTTGTGCATGCAACTGACAATCAGAAGTCTTGAAAAGACCCGTTTGACGCCTCACTAGTACCAATAAAACAGTAAGAGGGCAAGCACAAAGAATTAGTTATGCTGGCAGCGTTATTGCTTCGCGTGGTTTCAAGTCTCTCTCTCCTGGCGTCGGGTCAAGTCAGGGAAAAGCTATAGTCCTGGGCTGTTGTTCGCGTTAGTATGCCTGTATGTAGCCGCCGGCAGTCTGAGCGACAAAACATCGCCGAATGCACTGAACAGAGCAAAATGAAGCTTAAGACCAACTTCAATAGCGGCAGCAACTTGCTGAAACCACTCCCTATGGGTTGAGCCCTAGTGCCTCGCTATCCTGCTAAAGACATTTCTTTTTGAAAACACACAACCTACCTTTGTCCTTAGCGTCGACAGAGACGCCTTCCTGTCTTTGTTAGAATGATATTCTTACTAAATAATGCAGAGAGGACGAACAGCAGAATATATATATATATATATATATATATATATATATATATATATATATATATATATATATATATAATCAGTTATTACTGTCTTATACATGTGCATAATTCATGAGAGAGAGAGAGAGAGAGAGTTGTTGCACATGTAACGGTTTAAAATAAGGAGCCAATTCTTGTCGTCTACAGCTAATGGAATGAATCTGATTCATCAGCTGAATAAGAATGTGAAGAGAAAGGCGTCGCAATCGCCAGTCCTTGAGAGAAGGCAGAAGAAGTTCTACAGTAAGTAACTGGAAATGAACACAAGTGTAAAAATGAATAAAGAAGAATAACCGTTCCAAAGACCTCCTTCCCCTTCTCTCAAACAAAAGAACCTCGTTGCTTCGACCCAAAGCGAAGTCAGTAAACTCAACTAAACTAGAAGAAACGAAACAGGAAAAACTAAACACGTAGGTTTCAGTTGCATGAACTTTGAATCTCTCTTAAAAGTCTTTTGTGTGTTTCTTCACTCCATCTACAACTCTGCAGTTTCTTTCCTCATTTTCTTAGCATTTCTCTCTCTCTCTCTCTCTTCGTTGTGACTTGACAGTGACATAAGTAACGTCAAGTGCTCCGACCGATAGGCCTAGATATACAAACAATTAAGTATAATTAGTCTAATTCACCTAATAAAAAATAATATAAATCATTTCACTTACCCTATTCAGCTGCACAGCGTTTCAAGTCTTTCAAAGCGTAGGCGACCTTGTGAACAAACGGCTAGCCCTGGTGAAGTGGACCGGGTATTGATGTTTGAGGCATTTGTACCCCAAACACCCACATCCACCATCCTGCCCAAACAGTGTAGTAAGATTATTTTCACTAAGTAATAGTTAGCTTATTATCCATTGTACGGAATGTAATTAATACAATATGTATACTATCCTTTTTTTAATTCGGGTTATCATTAATTCCTTATATCGTCTAAATAGCTCTTAATTTCTAACAAAATTCACGTTTAATTAATGATGAAAACCGAGGAAGTAGAACACTTTTATATATTCATTGTAAATGGAGTAAGCTGCCTTCTTGAACATAGGTCTCATTTGTAAAATAAACAATTCATTCACTTACGGCCTAGAGCTGTTTTTTTTTTTTTTTAGTGTTTTGTCACACATGGTCCAAGTTTTTATATTGAATATTTGACTCTTTCTGAGTCCTACTTCAGCTGCGGTTTCAAATAGATTTCAAATTGCCAGGAAATAAAAGAGAATTTGATCAAAGCCACAATCGATGTGAAAGCCGTTTGGCAAAACGAACGTAACTGTAAACAATGTTGTATGGGTTTTCCTCTCTCTCTCTCTCTCTCTCTCTCTCTCCAGTGAGAAATGTTCATGTATTTCAAAACCAGTCATCGTTATGCATACTCCCGTTGGTTACAAGAGCCATTGGTGTGTGCATTATTATTATTGCGTGTATGTTTCCAATTGGTCTTTCATTTGTAACTCAGATTTTTGGATTCAACTATATTTAAAGTGAATTTGCACCTTGATTATGACTATATCAAATGATTCAACTGTCGATCAGATTGCTTGATAAAGCAAGAAAATGTTGTCATGGAAAATGTCGCGAATAACATTTAATTTGAAAAATGATATTCGATTCGAAAGAATAACAACTAAAATCATTCGGAATTTCATAAATGCCATATAACTGGCAATTCTTAGAGCACAAAGCTGTCTGTGTGAATTCACTCTCATTTTATGTTCTGCAAAAACATGCTCACAAAAAACAGTCGCTTCATGTACAGCCAACAGTTTTACTTCTCACTGGGCCTACGATTCCTTCAGCCAACCAGAAGTTATTGCCAGAATCCCACCCTCAAACTCATAGTGAAGTTTAAAAGATTTAGTTAAGAAGATTGACAAATCTATTAAATCAACCCTCGTAACCAAGTCTGAAATCTCATTATAGTACCATATTAAGACATAGTTCTCTTTGGTTCACCATTTATTTCTCCCTTCAAATAATTACATGATAAAATTTAGTATCATATCTGTTAAATATAAAAATAAAGCCTTAATATTCTCAAAATAATTCCAAAAGTATCTCAAATTCGTCCCAAAAAAGTAAAAAACAAAAAAGCTAAATCCTCATAAAACAGATTTAGCATTAACAAAAGCTTGCAACAAACGTTAGGTGATCGGTCCATGTGTCATGATGTCAAAATGTTTTATGAGAAAGACTGACAACAAGAGTTAACAGACGTAGCCATCTTACGCCTATTATATACGGAATTGGTCTCGACGAGATAAAAATAACTAATAACTATTCAGATTCCCCCTCTTTCTCTCTACTCTCTAATAGACTGTCGAAAACGAGTAGAGGGGGTGTGACACCCTCCACCCCAAATCCACAAATCAGGGAAACACATTTCTCCAACACCCCTTAACCTCCTTTTAGAGTCAAAACAAACCTAATAACAAAAGTTGCCCGTGAATGGTGGGATTCAGCAGTTGTTAAAGTTAAAGATACTCCAGGAGGTATGTAATTGACAGTAAAGCGTTCTACCAGCAATAATCCTGTAAATCTTAAACATTTTAGAGTTTATGGCATAAATAAGATCCATGTAGTTTGATCATTGGGCACATCAAAATACAGTACAGTATATACAACAACAACATTATTATTATTAGCCCAATTATTATTATTATTATTATTATTATTATTATTATTAAATAAAGCTTTACTTTCGTTATTAGTAGCGTAGCCACAAACTCTCGCCGGTGCAGTGGCTAAAGACACTTACGAAAGGGGAAACACCGTTGTCACGCAAAAGTGAGCTTTTATATAGAAAAATTAAGTTAAGTATACCTTAGTTTAACCAGACCACTGAACTAATTAACAGCTCTCCTAGAGAGGGCTGGCCCGAAGGATTATACTTATTTTACGTGGCTAAGAACCAATTGGTTACCTAGCAACGGATCTACTGCTTATTGTGGAATCCGAACCACATTATAGCGAGAAATGAATTTCTATCACCAGAAATAAATTCCTCTAATTCTTCATTGGCAGGCCGGAGACTCGAATTCGGGCCTTGCAGAGTGCTAGCCGAGAACTCTACCGACTCGTCCTACGAGGAGACAGCCATATAGAGAGTAATAGTAAATGAATACAAAACTAACCAGTTCACCGCCTCAACCGAAACTGAAAAGTACGAAGTGTGAAGGATTGTTTACGGAATAAACATGGCGTCTGACAGAAAATGTACTGAGCTACTATAATCATCCTGCTAAATATCTGTTGGTTAAAAAGTCCCGAGGTCCAAAGCAGGTCTGTTATACCCTTTGGTAAGTCAAGCTAAAGGGCAGTGACGCCGTAAGCCTGGAAACTTAATCTAACTTCACCAACCAACAGGTTAACTAATCACTAATCATGCCTCAAAAACATAGGCCTTGGCTTGGCTTAGCCTAGGAATGTCGTCAAGCAGAAAACCAATGGATTAATCAACCCCTGCAATTAATGGATGTCTATGCACATTTAATATAATTCAAAATTTAATATCTAAACACAATAATACACCAACAAACCAAGGGGTCAATCAATCCGGTCTGTCTCTGAAACCTGGGCTTGGCTTAGCCAAAGATATGTCATGAACATGAAAACCAATGGGCACACCCTACTCACATTATTCAATATGTTGTTTCCAGTAAATGGCTGCTTATCACTATAACAAATTAAAGCCTCAACTGTAATGTTTAAAAATACGAAAATAGAACCGAATTAACCTACAAACCAAAAAACGTCGACCAATCTTGTCTTGTACACATAGGCCTAGGCTGGTTGGGCTTTGCTGAGGATAAGTCCGTCTTTAAACCAAAGGTCATACAATTCTCTTATTCAATAACGACAAAAAATGGCTGCCTATATTTGTATTTTACAATATAAATAACAGAACTTAACGTTTTTATCAGGAAAATAGTGCTGAATGAGTTGATGTTCTGTAAAGGAGATCCTGACCTTGTCGCCGTAGGACCAAACACCGGTTTCACTAAGGCCATGATGACGCCATATTAAATTGCTCGATTTTTTTTTAATCTTATCTTATAACACAGATCATGCTTAACTTTCGAATATTCCAAAGCTATTACACCATGAATGACGCTTCGAGTTCAGTATTTACACACAGAAATGAGCAGGACCACCGAGTAAACGAACACACTCACACCTACTAGAGACACTGCGGAGAAAGTAGGCACATCGTACATCTGGCGCCACTACTTCCATCCTCCGTTTAGCAAAGAATCAGTCGTTTGATTTTCACTTTGTTTCTGTATATTATTATAAACTAAAATTGTTATTCATATCATTTACATAATTCATCGACATAACTGTCTCTTTGTAGTTTTATAAGTATAAATAAATAATTTAATCCTGTTTCTTTTATTTTTCTTCGCGTAAGTTTTCGTCATTCCCTATTTCCTTCCAAGAGGCTTCGTCACTTCATTCATAGACTCAGTGTCTAAAATACCATAAAAAAAATGCTAACCTAATGATGCTATTCATATTGACCTGTGACTCCTAATATGACCTTGACTTGACCTTTGATCTTGAAAGATTTTAAAATTTAGGGTTTAAGTAAAACAACCTGAATAAATGGACGGAATTAAAGGTTAGTCAACCAAATGTTACCGGAAGCTAAAACGGGACATCATCAATTCCAGGAAGATTTTTAAAACCTTGAAACTTCTACACTTACAATATGAGTTGTGGCGGGGATTCCTGCATAAGGCTTGATATTATGTATTGCTATGAGCAAATTGCGTCCCTTTAGATTTTGAGAAATTGCTTCAAATAATATTGCGTTTCATTATTTCCAGTAATTCAAATCTATATTTAATGATATGTTGTTATACTTCCATTAGTTAAATCTACCGTTCACTTGAGCCTATGGGCCTATCACCATAACTGTAACGCGCCAAAATTAAATATCTAAAATGAAATATATTTCGTCACTCAAGCATTCATATTATTTAGTATCGCTTTTTAAAAGGAGCCATGTTTCCTCTACAAGAAGTAGATCAACGATAAAATAAAGTAAAAAAAAGTCGTGTAAAAGACAAAAACAAAACGACCGACCAGAGTCTGTCTCTACTCCATAACGCCAGCGCCAGGTCACGTGACCATGACCCCAGAGATCAGGATTCTTTACATAAATAATTGAATAAATAAATAAATAAAAATAAATATTTTTTCTTTAAACCTAAAACTATGTAAATAGGGCTCTGAAACAAAAAAAAAAAAAGTAAAAAATGCGCCTAAGTTTCTTCGGCGTAATCGAGTTTTCTGTACAGCCGCTACAGCGTATAATCAAGGCCACAGAAAATAGATCTATCTTTCTGTGGTCTCGGTATAATGCTGTATGAGCCCCGGCCCATGAAACTTTACCTACGGCCCGGTGGTGGCCTGTCCTTTATCGTTGCCAGAAGCACGATTATGGCTAACTTTAACCTTAAACAAAGAAAAAACTGAGGTACAGAGGGCTGCCAATTTGGAATGTTTCAATGGAGGGTGGATGATCAACATACCAATTTGCAGCCCTCTAGCCTCAGTAGTTTTTAAGATCTGAAGGCGGACAGGAAAAAGTGCAGACAGAATAAAGTGCGGACAGAAAGTGCAGACAGAATAAAGTGCGGACAGAAAAGTGCGGACAGAATAAAGTGCGGACAGAAAAGTGAGGACAGAAAAAAGTGCGGACAGAAAAAGTGCGGACAGAAAAAAGTGCGGACAGAAAAATTGAGGACAGAATGAAGTGGGACCCAGAAAAAGTGAGGACAGATGGAAGTGGGACAGAAAAAGTGAGGACACAGAATGAAGTGCGGACAGAAAGATGCGGACAGAATGAAGTCTGGACAGAAAAGTGAGGGACAGAATGAAGTGCGGACAGAAAAAGTGAGGACAGAATGGAAGTGCGGACAGAAATGCGGACAGAAAAAAGTGAGGACAGAATAAAGTGCGGACAGAAAAGTGAGGACAGAAAAAGTGCGGACAGAATGAAAAGTGAGGACAGAAAAAAGTGCGGACAGAAAAAAGTGAGGACAGAATAAAGTGCGGACAGAAAAAGTGCGGACAGAATAAAGTGCGGACAGAAAAAAGTGAGGACAGAATAAAGTGCGGACAGAAAAAGTGAGGACAGAATAAAAGTGCGGACAGAAAAAGTGCGGACAGAAAAAAGTGCTGACAGAAAAAAAGTGCAGACAGAATGTAGTGCGGAAAGAATAAAGTGCGGCCGGACAGAATGAAGTGCGGACAGAAAAAGTGAGGACAGAATAAAGTGGACAGAAAAAGTACGGACAGAATAAAGTGCGGACAGAAAAGTGAGGACAGAATAAAGTGCGGACAGAAAAAGTGCGGACAGAATGAAGTGCGGACAGATAAAGTGCGGACAGAATGAAGTGCGGACAGAAAAGTGCAGACAGAAGAAGTGCGGACAGAAAAAAGTGCGGACAGAAAAAAGTGCGGACAGAAAAAAGTGAGGACAGAATAAAGTGCGGACAGAAAAAGTGAGGACAGAAAAAAGTGCGGACAGAAAAAGTGAGGACAGAAAAAGTGCGGACAGAAAAAGTGAGGACAGAAAAAGTGAGGACAGAAAAAGTGAGGACAGAAAAAGTGCGGACAGAAAAAGTGAGGACAGAGAAAAGTGCGGACAGAAAAAGTGAGGACAGAATAAAGTGCGGACAGAAAAAGTGAGGACAGAAAAAAGTGCGGACAGAAAAAGTGAGGACAGAAAAAATGCGGACAGAAAAGTGCGGACAGAAAAAAGTGCGGACAGAAAAGTGCAGACAGAATCAAAGTGCGGACAAGAAAAAGAAAGTGGGGACAGAATGAAGTGCGGACAGAAAAGTGAGGACAGAATGAAGTGCGGGGACAGAAAAAACGTGCGGACAGAAAAAGTGCGGACAGAAAAAGTGAGGACAGAAGAAGTGCGGACAGAAAAAAGTGCGGACAGAAAAAAGTGCGGACAGAAAAAAGTGCGGACAGAATAAAGTGCGGACAGAAAAAGTGCGGACAGAAAAGAGTGCGGACAGAAAAAGTGCAGACAGAAAGAAGTGCGGACAGAAAAAGTGAGGACAGAAAAAAGTGCGGACAGAAAAAGTGAGGACAGAAAAAAGTGCGGACAGAAAAAGTGCGGACAGAAGTGAAAGTGCGGACAGAAAAAGTGAGGACAGGGGGAATGAAGTCACGGACAGAAAAGTGAGGATGGACAGACAAGCGGCGCAATGGTTATCTTTTACAGAAAACTAAAAAAGGAGACAGTAATTTGTTCAAGTGAGCGTAAGTTAAGTACCCTAATGTAACGATGCTTAATAAGTCTTCCAAAATAAATTGCCATGATAAAACTTCAATTCGTTGCAAAATAAAATCTGATATTTGTTTGCTTTTTAATAAACAGATAAAAATAAATAAATAAAGGCTTAATAATGATTTCAATGTTTACATTAATAACAACACTACTGACCAGATCACAAACATCAAAACAATTGTGCTACTACTACACTACTACTACTACTACTACTACTACTACTAATAATAATAATTTTTTGCAACAGCTGCTTGCTGTATGCAAATTGAGTTTAAAAAACCCTTATTCACAATAAGTCATCATATTTTGTTCCTTAACAATAATTCAAGTAACTAATTATTTTTTGTAAAGCCTCTAATCATATAATCAGGGTTTGGGACCGACTTGGAACGAAGTTTTATGACAGTTATCAAACAGTGTTCGGGAATCTTGGCCCATGTAAGTATTTACTAAAAATCCATGTGGAAGGTTTGGCACCAGAGAGAGAGAGAGAGAGAGAGAGAGAGAGAGAGAGAGAGAGAGAGAGAGAGACGGATACATATATAAACACAAATATAAATATAAATATATGTATACATGTATATATATATATATAATATACGTGTATATATATATATATATACTCTCATACCATATATATATATATATATATATATATATATATATATAGAGGAGATGTCAAGTAAGTTCAATATTAGATCCCACTTTTTTCATCGTCTGACAAAAAAAAAAAAAATGAACAGTAGTTATTTCTCGCTGAAGGCTTCTGGTTGCAATATGATTTTTTTAGCAGAAAAATATTCATTAATGAACAAATAATTCGTAAGAAATTTAATAAATTTACAAACTGTCTCAAAATATTAGAGCGAATAATCTTTTGAATGAAATCAGTATTTGGGGAAGCGAATCAGATTCATGCGAGGCTAATTAGTGACAGCATTTTGTTGTGCAGTCCAAGGAACAGGTCGTCAAGACAAGGAAGGTTTTGTCTTGTGACGAAGCAGAAGACGAGGACACACGATGACGTCACACCTTCCCTGACCTCAACAGATACAGCGACAGCGATGTCTCGTCATAAGGATGAAAATTCCTCTGGCTAAACTCCCACTGACCAAATTACCGCTCACATCTGACCCCTTCAGGTCTGTTGCAAGTTTTACAGACATCCCTGACTCCCCCTCCCCGCCTTTATTATTAAGAAGAAATGGGTATGAGCCACACCCTTTGCCTTCCTCTAAGTGCTTAGAACTTACATCAAAGCATGATGACCCTTATGCCCAGACTATACTCTTAGAACTGAGCTTATTCCCTGGAACCTTCGCTTGTTTGCATACCGTTACACACAAAAGATGCGTCATTCCTTCAGATCATCCTCAGAGACAATATTCCAGTCGACACGAGGCGTTTTTCACCTTTCTGAAAAACATAAACATCCAACTCACGTGTTTATGTTTATGTTTATGTGTGCAGGTGTGAAGATATTTACATTCCTCCCTGCCCGCTGCTTCAAAGCAAACACGACTGCAGACGCTCTTAAATATTTGCATGAGTATTTGCATACAAACTGCAAGCTGGGATTCAGGATTCCAAGGTATGAATCCTGGAGCCTTTGACGGCGAAGAAGAACAAACATCAGCAGAGACGCAGCGTCAAGCGAAGGATTTTTTAATATCCTTCTATGTCACAGCTCCTGCACTCTGAGGACCCTCCCAAGTCGGGCAATTCATGACTGTCGTCTCCCAAAATATTGTGGCGTTTTCGTTCCACTTGGAGGCTGAAACCGTCCCTTCCACATGGCTGCTAAATCAGATGGAGCTCCTCCTGGGTGCCTCGTTGCTGTCAGCAATAAAACCCGACCCCTCATCTGAAACTGGATTTTATTAAAGCCCCCACTCCCTTCTCCCTCCCCCTCCCCTTCCCCAGCCTTCATCTTGAAAGCAGAAATATTAGGGGTGAAGGGATACCTTGCTCTATAGGATACGGATCGATGGGAGGCCAAATGCACTTTGGACTAAATATGAAAATATTGAACTATTTAATGTTTTCTGGGTTATAGTCATGACAGTTTCCGTCAGATACACTCGTATATGGAAGTTTCAGTGGCAATTAAATTCAAGATTTATTTATTTATTTATTTATAATTTTTGTTTTCTGAGAGGCATACAAGCTTACTAAGATCACACATTTGCTCCTTAATTATAGCCCAGGTATATTGCAATTCGTCCCTCTTAGCATGCCAGAGTAATTACCTGTTCTCTTGAACGAGGATGAAATTAATATGTTGCTTAATCTCTGTCTGGTATTAACATGGATCAGTTTTATACAGGAGAAAGAGAGAGAGAGAGAGAGAGAGAGAGAGAGAGAGAGAGAGAGAATATGCAAACAAAATGCTACCAAGTAATGATCAAAAACCTCATTAAGCTGACAAACCCTAATAAGAGCTAATGATCCTCCTGATAAAAAACTTCCGCCACTGATCATGAAAAGAATCTCTTTTTCATCAAAAGGAAAAAAATAAATAAAATCAATAGAAAATAAGAAGAAAGTGGAATGTCGACTCTTGACAGAATGAGACTGAAGGAAATGAAGAGACAAGGAAGGCTTCAGAATGGAGAACGGCACTCGGAAAACTGTTATGACACCTTGCAAGGGAAAGGGGAGGAGGTTGGGGAGGGAGAGGGGAGAGGCCCCCTCCCAAAAAGGTGGCCCACAAAGCAAAGAAGTGTCTAGGGAAAAGAGAGGTTTATAAGACATTGGTTTCTTACATCTATGGAATCAGCTGTTTCCAACCCAAAATGGCAAGCAGCTGTTAAGTAAAAAATGACAATCAGATGTTTAACCCAAAAACAATCAGCTGTTTAAGTAAAAATGACAATCAGCTGTTCAACTAAAAATGACAATCAGCTGTTCAACTAAAAATGACAATCAGCTGTTCAACTAAAAATGACAATCAGCTGCTTAACCAAAATTGACAATCAACTGTTTAAGTAAACCTGAGAGCCAGAATCAGTTGTTGAAGTAAAAAGACAATCAGCTATTTAACCCAATATGACAATCAGCTGTTCTGTTTAAAATGACAATCAGCCATTCCTCTCTCTCTCTCTCTCTCTCTCTCTCTAGCCTCGTAGCCTGTAGAATGCATCCCCTGGTTCACAACTGGAAAACCAGGTTCGATTCCTGAACAGGACAGGGGAGCAGATGAGCGACTTCTCCTCAGCATCCAGTGTGCCTCTGTTGACCTAAGATGAGGAGCCAGTGTAGCTTCTGGCTGTTAGACGACTGTCGTGAGGTCGCAGCTGGGTTGGAAAGAGAAAAAGAGAAGGAGGCAGATAATTAGAGATAGAGTTCACCGCTCTGTCTAAATGGATATGCCTCGTCATTGTGGGCACACTCCGATGAGGTAGTCTGTCACATTTGCCTTTCTCTCCTTTCTGGGGAACAATAACGAAAGCAGGAAAAGGTAAACAAAGTCGTCTGTTTCTGAGGAAAAGGAGGCAGAGTGATGCAACTGATCATTATATATGTGATGAATAAACTAAAAACCTCATATTGAAACACATCGCCTTCGAATTAAATAATAAAACAATAAAGAATCTATATGATAATCCACTGGGGCAGGATGTAATGAGTATCAAAGTCTCAATATATATCTAGATCTAATTGCTGAGTGTTAATAATATTCGAAATCTGCAACTTTATCAATCTCAAATACAGATCATTTCACTCTTTGTATTTGGGCGCATGCGCAAACGACACTGGCGAATTCGAAGAGATTCAGGAGATAAATCCTGCATAAATAATAAATTGTTGTCACGAGGAACAGACTCGATGACATGAAAAATAAATGATAAGAGTCTGGAGTTTTATTTTCATACAAGGTCGGTAACAAAATTTACGTTCAAATACATTTCCCCTTCTAGAAAATTTAAGTATTACGACAGGTGTTATCATCAAAATTTATTGAGAGAATTTACTGACAGAATTTATATACAGAATTTACTGACAGAATCCCTCGCTCCCACCAAGTATTAAGGCTGAATTAATTGACCTCAATAATAAGATTCTGATGAAGCGTCACTGACTTTGGCAGTTGTTGTTTCGCTGCTGTGTGTGGAAATTTGAGTTTGAATCTCTCTCTCTCTCTCTCTCTCTCTCTCTCTCTCTCTCTCTCTCTTATCTGTTTTCTTTTTCAGTCTTTCATAAAACGTGATATGTATCAGTTCAAGTTATTAGGTGACACGAGACCAAAGCATTGTGAGAAATACAGTGATAATGGAAGTAACAGGTGCCCAGGTTATAATGGGTTTTAAAGGTGGGCCAGTGACCCTCCTTACCAATCCCCTCTCTCTCTCTCTCTCTCTCTCTCTCTCTCTCTCTCTCTCTCTCTCTCTCTCTCTCTCTCTCCATTTCAGTCCTTCACCTTGTCTCCTGGCGTCCTCTTATTCAGGTTTCCCGACAATTCCATCCTTTGACGTCGCTTTCCGGATAACTCAGAAGAGCCCATCATGGGCCCCTCCCCACGTCCCCACTCCCTTACCCTACCAGCCTCCTTTCGATATAAACCGCTGTTGAGATTATTTCATTTCGTCCTAAATCATTTCTATCCCGCTTTGTTTGGCTCCTGGTTCGCTGTCAACGATCTCAGCAGTTTGGGCCGCGAACAAGTCTGCGAGGCTCTGTCTGTCAGCTGTCAGTTCGTATTGGTGAGTGTCTACTTCTGCTGTTCAACTCCTGACTTTCCACTGAACTGAAGAATGGTCTGCATATGCTCGCTTTCGATATCACAGTTATATATACATTTTTATGAATGGTTGGAACACATCGTGATCTATCAACCAGGTTCAATAAAGTCATCTGACAAACATGTTTACAAATTAGGGTTGACTAATCTTCTTTACTAAATCAAAGGCCCTTTTCATATGTGCGCTTGTTATCTGTAGAAAAAAAGGTATGTAAATATTCCTGACATAAACTGAACTAGTGAATTAATTCGTATTTATATTTATTTTTTTATTTTGAACAAATGATTACATCAAAGCCAAAACAGATTCGTTTCTGCTCACCTACAGTAAGGTTTTTTTACAGTGTGTTAGCCTGCCAAAACCTGAAGTTCCCTAAAACGATAAAAGTTTCAAGGACCATTAGTGGTTTCCACCTGATATAGAGAGGCAGGGGATCATAGAACCTATCAGATCTCCAAAGTGTATAGATTCTAGTTTTAACTAATGAAGGAAATTTATGCTTAATAAGAACAAGTGTATTTACACACATACACACCACACATACACACACACACACACACACACACCACACACTCAAATTCGTTTATCAAGTATGAATCAAACAAAGTTGGCTTCTTTGACATCGAAGGGACCCATTGCCGCTGAACATAATAATACACTATCAAGTTCCATATTGATTTTGATTCTGATTTTTGGTGACATTGTTGCTCTGAGATTCAATAGGATTCAATTTAATGGATAGTAAATATTTTTATGAAATGAATTTAGATACTGCTGGGTATCAGGTTGCCTTATGGGTATCCTACAAGTGTGTAGTTCCGGAAAGTTGCTTTTCACGATGAAAAGGGGTATACGGATAATTATTGCTGAGCGGGACATCTCTGGGTATACAGCACTTCCGGCCCAATATTTTGGTCTCTTTGGGATGGAAATCTTTCTGAAAATCTTGAGTTTCTGGGTCGATGCAGTAACACCCCAACTTTCATTATCAAATTAGCCTACAAAGAACAATGCCTTATGGTAGTACTATAAGGATATTATTCATTTATTCTACTGTGAACATTCGAGCATTACTGATAAGGAAATCATTTTATCAGAAACACACAAACAAAGCACACACAAACCGTAACAAAAGCCGAACGGGAGAGGGTCTGAGGAAAAGTACCATACCATGGGCTCTAATCTAAGCAGTGGGATTATTAGACCCACCTCATTTATATTGACAGAGGAATTTGGCGACAAGACTTGAGAACAGCAATATTTATAACCCAGGTAAAATGCGGAGTGAAATAAAAGTGCTAAAGTATAAGTGGAGAGAGAGAGAGAGAGAGAGAGAGAGAGAAGCCTTCAGTTTCAATGGCAGATATTTAAACGGAATATGAATACTCACATCTGCTGTTGTTTTTATCATACTCCCTCTCCCTCTCTTTCCCCTCGACCATAACAACGACCACAATAGTCCACTAACAACTAGGTACATAATTACTGCTCGTTCAGCAGAAACATATACTGATTTTTAGGGTATAGTCCCCAACCTTTATACTTTCCTTGTCTAGTTACAGATCGAACTCTGGTTATTCAGTTTGTAGACACTGAATGCTCTGGCACTGCGCTACTAGACCAGAGAGAGAGAGTGGCAGGAAACGTGGGAGCAGTTTATTTACATATTTTTACTGTATTTAAAGAATATAGGCTTGCTGAGTAATATTGAAGAGTTATTTAAGGTAACGCCACTTTTGATACCCTTGATAATGAGAACTGCAGGAAATTGACGTTATTTTGTGGACTCGAAACCCATATCCATCAAACTTATAGAATCCTTGGTAAGCTTTTTCGTTCTTATGTTTTATATATCAAATATTCACTTTCAAAATGATTATACGTAATCCAGTTGTATATGTATTAGCATGATGGATTTTTAGCTGAGAGATGCACTCTAATTATCTAATTCGAATGATCTTCAACAACATCGTAGAATTATGTCGCATCTTCTTATACAGTAGAGTTGTTTATGTTTATCTGATGTTAACGGAGATAACAACTCAGTCGACAGGAGTAAATAAAAGAAAAAAAACTTTCTTGCCACTGGTTAGAAATTAATGCAACAAACCATTGCTGTTGTTAGCGGAAACAGATGTTACAATTACCTTTCCATTAAAATACTAAAACCTTTAATTTTTTCTCTATGAATATCATCATAACTGATCATTTCAGCCTGATCACCCTGTCTGGATTTAAAAAAGAATATGTCGAGCAGTTATAACAAGAGGAGCAAATGAATACTCAAGTTTTCACAAGTCCAGTACGTTGACAGTGATTTAATCAAACCAAAGAGTAATTTCGTCCAGCCAGTGAGTGGTTCAATCAAACCAAAAAAAGAGATTTTATCAAACCAAATTAATCAAAAAAGTCACATCTGCTAAACCTTCAGATAACAGTGGAGGACAAGAACAATAGTTGGACAACCATGTGGAAAGAGACCACAGGAAGCTATGAAAGAACAAAGAGAATTTTCCACATACTTAACATCAATTTGTCATTGCAACCAAAATAAAGAAACAAAATTCATGAGAAAGCCAAGAGGGTAGAACCATCGTTCAGTGGAATAATGGTTTACTCACACCTGAATATCGCCAGAACTCATAGCACTTAAAACATGGTTATTATGATGGACTTACCTTGTCAGCCTGCGATATGCTCAAGCAAAACATATTTACTGTATATACTTCTCAGCCACAAAACACCAGAGCTCTCACTTAACACCATAGTACAGTATACACAATGTTTGCTATAGGCTTTGGAGTTATTTGAATCTGAATTATCATTGTCAGTGATGTAACGTACAGATTCTTCACAAATATAACCATAGATATTATACCGCTACCATCATCACCATCATCATTACATTTGGCAAAAAACCTTATGACTGATCCTGATGAATTTGATTACCTTAACATTGCTGTTGCATTTGGTGAACAATCTTCATATGATCCCAATCTTGAAAAGAAAAATTTAAATGCATTCTAACACGCGATCGACGATACATTTAGTTAAAAAATCACTTATTGGTGATCTTTTTCGCCATCACTTGATATGTTTTTTTAAGCATTTTATATAGATATTATTCATATAATTATCTTTACACATCTGGCCTCATAACCCCTACCATATATATATATATATATATATATATATATATATATATATATATATATATATATATATATATATATATATATATATATATATATATATATATATATATGAAAATTTCAATAACTTAAAACACCTTCTTCCAATAAACTATAAATGAGGCTCCTTCATGGTATTTGTCACAAATATGTTCGAAGCCTTGACGAGATGTTCGATGCTTCCCTGCAAGGTTCCGGCGGTCAGGATATCGGTCACTGACCTCTTCGTATTATTTGAAACAGTTTCTTGAAACCATAGACTTACAAGATACACCACCATGCAAAGAAATTATCCAGTTGAAGCCTCAACTGAAATTGCCACGTACTTATAAATAGTTTAACCAGACAACTGAGTTTACATTCTTAACTCTCTTGGGGCTGGAACGAATGACTTGTTCTTGACAGAAATATAACATGACCCCAATTAACTGTTTGAGCTCTTTAAAACTGATTGATTGGGTAAACTGAAAATGTCGAAGATTCTAACAAAATTTCTTTCAAACATGTTTTCAATGCTCGGCAAATGGTGTTCGTTGAAAGATGGACAGCACTAAAGGTATGTTTGACCATTAAGGAGGATTGGGTTGTGTGGGTTATTCACCAAATACCCAAGACTAAGATGAGTATGACTAATTCAAAGATGGATAATAATGGATGATGCTGATTCACTGTGGCATTCTTTTAGCAATATATAACTCATCAGTTCAACGGCTGGTTTAATTTGTTTTAATTTATTGTTAGATCAATTCCATAATGCCTATCATTTAGTTTACTAAAGATTATGGGTTTAATTGAAGTAACATGTCACTGAAAAGAACGACATATCTGACCCATTCACTTAGATTACTGCAGCTTTGGACGCCAGTCATCATTATCCTAATTTACTTTAATACTTACCTACACACATGAGCAGGAACCATTCTTTAACTATCAAATTTCAAAATGTCTAATCATAGAAGTACTCCAGCTGTAATAACCCACATTACTAATATAGTTTCATGGCTCCCTCCCTATACAAACAAGATTAACCAACTGAAAAAGGCTCAGATATTTTCTTACTATTAAATACCAACAAAAAATTACACACTAGAACATCCGGTATATGGACAATTAGTGGTCTGGCCTCATGATAAGTAGCAAAATCCATTAGGTAACAAAGACCGGGCAGTATAGCTTACGCAGTACAGTACCCTTGGACCGGTGCTGTGAGTGTTGCAATAGTGTCAAAATCTGTCATTCTTTCCTCCCTCTCCACTCATGGAAAATTAATTCTTTGTAAGTTTTAATGTGAACTGTTCAGTGAGAAAGGAGGAAAAGGAGAGGCCACTAGCGGATCCGGGGGGTGGGGGCACCTGGGCACCTGGCCCCCCATGAAAAATGACAAAATAATAATATTGAAGATTTAGATAATAACATAAGAAATATAAAAATGGGAAAAAATTAAAAATCTATTATAGAAATAATAATAAGTGTAGAAAATATAATATACAGTATATATATATATATATATATATATATATATATATATATATATATATATATATATATATATAAATCTGTAAAGGCTCGCGAAGGTGACCTTTGAAAAGTTGGGTCAGCTATTCGCAGGGTCCATTTTCACTGTACGCAGCAGATGAGAAACTGCTGAAACTTGTTCGCATACCACAAGGGTCGAAGAAACCACCTTGGTGACAAGACACGGAGGAGCTACAGTAAATATGCACGTTTTTCAGCAAGAAACGTTCGAAAGCTAGACAGTTACAGAATCCGGTTTTTTTGAAGGATGCTTCTGTAATGTATGGTGTGTACGTGTACTTCGTGACGCCTCGAAGTACAGAGAGCGTGTCTTGCCGATCTTTGACCTCGAATGATGTCATACAAAATTACCGTTCGTTCATTGCGTTATAATGAATATAATGGAGAACTGTTGTTCGAATTGGACTTGTGAGATCCGATTCATGTGTGTCTGAAGATGTGGTGATTTTTCACGCCAGAGACTGTCCCAGAGGACTTGTGGAGTGAGTAAAAATTCATATACGTTTTGGGCTTTGTTTTTAAGTTTGTGAACACACGGTATCTCCTGTGACAGTGGAAGATGTCTTCTGCAATTTTTACATTTATGGTTTTAATGTGACGTTTCTTCTTTCACAGGTATTTCTGTTCCTC